>NC_054699.1:20050952-20298452 GCF_016097555.1 Gigantopelta aegis | reverse complement strand
TCTTTACTGTTAATGTGTTTTCCACCATATCTAAGTATATAAAATACTAGACGGACCTGTGTAGGAACGTCCTGTACACAGCCGTCATCACTCTATATATATATTCATATATCATTATTATTATTATTATTATTATTATTTAAGGAGTGTCTGTTATTTCTTTTACGTTCATCGGCGCATGAACAAAATAAATCATCTGTAAATTGTGTGAATCGGCGAAGCCGTTCTCACATAAGTTTGCGGATGATTTTTTTGTTCATACCTAGATGAACGTAAAAGTAATAACAGACAATACTTATAATTAAATTTGAAACACACTGAGCAATAATAACATTAAAAGTTCATATATATATATATATATATATATATATATATATATATATATATATATATATATATATATATATTCTGTTGAGTATTGTCCGAAATATACATATATTTTCTGTATATACAAAATATATATTTATTTATTTTATTTACTGTTTACTACCATATCTAAGTAGAGAATACTAGACCGCCTGTATAGGAACGTTCTGTACATAGCTGTCCTGACTACATATATTTTTTATATTTACACACGCACACGTTATATATTTTATTGAGTATAATCCGAAATATACATATATTTTCTTTATATACAAAATATATATTTATTTTCTTTACTGTTAATGTCTTTTCCACCACATCTAAGTATACTAGACCGCCCTGTGTAGGAACGTCCTGTACAGAACCGGTAAGGTTTTGGTCCCTTATGCGTTCACTGGGTTCCCTCCTACAAAATGTACCGAACAAACCCTCGTACTTAGAGTAACATTAAAATCGTTTTCTACGTGAAACGATTACCCACAAACGTTTCCGATATCCATTGGCTGGATATCGATGGAAGGATAACGAATTTCCCGGACATATGCGATTGGAACAGTTAATAATTGAACAATGGTCGTGGCCTCCCATTGCTTTTGTCCCCCAATTTGCAGATAGGTCTATTTTGGCGAGATCTCGCGAAATCTCGCGGTTTGCGTCCTCGAGTAACTCCGCAACGGGCACATGCGCAGTGTAATGAGAAAGAGGTCTATTTCCGTACATCCGAAGTGTTTCTGGTCATTCTGGTATTTCTAATACCACAAAATGCATTTTTTCCATATTTTTAAAAACGCACGTGCGTCTGAGAAATAACAATTATGGAATAGAGTTTTAGTCCATGTTTAACGATATTTCACCGTTTCAACGTTACAGACTCTTGTTTCACCCTCTTGTAATGTTAGACAAATGTGTTACAGGTTTGTAATTTAACCAAACTTAGTGTCCATTTTTACGGACTGAAACTGGGGTCTGCGCCTTTAAGGCTCATCTAGACTGACTGCGGCGCGTGCGTGCGGTCAGACTGTTGCGTCTTGATGTGTCTATGGCTTGCGTTTTGGGCACATAAACCATATACGATCATTTCATTGAGGCTGCCTTGATATCCAGTAGAAGATGTTTAATTCTCAATGTGCTCTAGTGGTGTCGTTAAACAAAACAAACTTCTTCTTCATTGCCGCTGACCGCATGTGTTATGTAGACGCACGTATCGCACGCATCCAGTCTGAACAAGACGCTCTCAATGAAACTAATATATTTTGATTTTGATTTTTATCCTCACCGCATCCATTCTATACGGGCCTTTTAAACACACCAATCGTAGTTCTTTGGCAGTGTAAAATTCATTTGGTTGTTACAGTTGTTTATGGTAATTATATGCATTACATTGAACTCAGGGCCGAGACGTAGCTTGTTGCGCGGTCGGTTTGGGATCGATCCCCGTCGGTGGACCATTGGGTAATTTCTTGTTCCAGCCAGTGCGCCACGACGGGTGTATCAAAGGCCGTGGTATGTGCTATCCTATCTGTGGGATGGTACATATAAAATACCCCTTACTACAAATGGAAAAATGTAGCGGGTTTCCTCTCAAAGACTGTCAAAATTACCAAATGTTTGACATGCAACAGCCGATGATTAATAAATCAATGTGCTCTAGTGGTGTTGTTAAACTTGAACATTGAACTTCTTGAATAGATTAAATATTTTGGAAAATCTAATGTGGGCTTTTGTGCTAGCTCGAAGTGCATTTTATACGAACCAGAAAAGGTAGGAACATCGGCAAATAATGGGGTTATTCATTTAAATTAGGATAATTACAACTTGTTAAAGGGGAAGTCTGAAAGTTGCATAATGACAAAACATATTTATTTATTTTATTTGTGAAAAGTGAAGATTATACTTTGAAATACATACCTACAAGAAGTTACATACAAACTAATTTCAGCTGAATTGCATCTCTGACAAAAAACTGGCCGCTAGTTTAAGAAGAAGTTTGTTTTGTTTAACAACACCACTAGAACACAATGATTTATTAATCATCGGCTATTGGATGTCAAACATATGGTCATTTTGTTGCAACTTCAAACGTGCACCTTTAAGAGGGTTTTAAGGTTGTGCGCTTTTTGGCGGGGATCGGAACTTGGTACATGGATGCGTAATTTTGTTTTAAATAATAATAATAATAAAATAATAATAAATAAATAAATAAATAAATAAAAATCTATTCTATGATTATCAATCGTAACGTTGCTATAAAAGCCGCACGGATCGCGGTAGTCAATAGTCATGTGGTTAAAATCGGTCAAGAAAACCAGTCTCGGGGAAACAATTTTTATTGATAACCATAGAATAAATTTTATTATTTTAGTTTAGTTTAGTTTTAAAGATTTCTTTTATTTTATAAAATTGATTCTGTGGTTATCATTATGATAGCAGTCCATACTTTATTATTTTATTTAATTTTGTTAAAGTTTTATTTTATTATTTAAAAAATCGATTCTATAGTTATTAATACAATAGCAGTTTCCATATGTTGACTTTCATGGCGATTTACCCATTTTGGACAAGTGTTATGACCCTTGAACTTAGGAGATATGAAAATTTGTTTCCCGGACTTTGTTTTTGCAATTTGCCTCGAGGTATAGAACTAACGTTTTGTGCTCAGATCAAGTTTAACTTTCATTTCGATTTACCCATTTTTCACAGTTATGGCCTTTGAACTTTGCCGTAGTTCACAGTGTGCTACATAAGGTGGTGTTAAACAGTCCCCCCCCCCCCCCCCCCCCCCCATATATCCCCAATACCCGTGTAATAATTGAATGTGGCCCTATAGTAGAGCGCTATGTTTTACCAAGTTTTTATCATTCAACATGCATACTTCAGTTTTATCGTGCACGTGCTTTTTGTGCAAAACCAGTTTTCCGGACTGGTTCATAATACGCCTGACTGCAACTTTTGTTAGCATCGCATTATACAAACTGTGTAAAAATTGGGCGGGTGAAACGCTCGCTTGATGCGCTGTCAGTTTAGGATCGATCCCCGTCCGTGGGCCTATTGGGCTATTTCTCGTTCCAGCCAGTACACCACGACTGGTAAATATCAAAGGCCATAGTATGTGCTACCCTGTCTGTGGGAGGGTGCGTATTTAAAAATCCTTTGCTACCAATGAAAACATGTAGCGGGTTTCCTCTCTAAGTCTGTCAAAATTACGAAATGTTTGACATCCAATAGCCGATGATTAATAAATCAGTGTGCTATAGTGGTGTCGTTAAACAAAACAAACTAACTTTTTGTAAAAATTTGTCTAAGTATTTTAGAAAATATGGCATTTTTAACGGTGTATAATTTCTTATGGCTTTCATGAATAAGACAATCTAATTTTACAGTTTTAATCAGATTGATGAACAAAACTACATTTGTCCTGAAAACACGTGTCTGGACATCTTTAGTTCAAAATATTCTGGGGACCCATGCCTCCCGACCTCTCTCCCCTCTCCGCTCTCGACAAACCCAAATTGCCTTTTTTAGTATTTTGTGACAGCACCCCCCCCCCCCCCCCCCCTCTCCGTCCATTTACAAAATCATAGATCCACCCCTGACCAGGGCAGTTTCATTTTTAAAAATTAAACACCAGGGGCTGGACGCCTGATGCGCGGTCGGTCTAGAATCGATCTCCGTCGGTGGGCTCATTGGGGTATTTCTCGTTCCAACCAGTGCACCACGACTGGTATATCAAATATTTCTTTAAAAGATTCCTTGCCGCTCAACGAGAGGGGTAACCTTTTTGGCTTTAGTGGGTTGCCCCCTCCCCCACGTGTCTGTCTCCCCCCCTGTGTTTATGTCTGTCTGTCTGTCTCTCCATTCTTCATCTCTCTCTCTCTCTCTCTCTCTCTCTCTCTCTCTCTCTCTCTCTCTCTCTCTCTCTCTCTCTCTCTCTCTCTCTCTCTCTCTCTCATTAAATGTATGTATTTTATTTTATTTTATTAGTAACAGCCGAGCAGATGATACAGAGGACGGGGATTCGACAAATAAGAAACCTGCAAGTCTTGTTGAAGAACATAATGCAGGTCAAAGGCAAGATCCATATAAGAAACCCGTTAGTCCCCTTCCCATGTGTATACACACAGACGAGAGCAATGGCAGACTAAACCGAAATACAAAACCTGCTAGTGGAGAAAGGCTGTCTATAAACAATGAAGAAGATGATGTTACACAGTCTATAGAGAAGAAGCCCGTTAATACAGGGTATTCTGAAATCACCAGCGTTCGAGTACCTGATAGTAGGCAAACCATAAAGAAAGGCCTTCGTGCCACTAGTGGAGATGAGGTGTGTACAGATCTACCCAAAGAAGAATATGATGTTAGACAAATTGCAAAGAGGAAACCCGCAAGTGCGCGTGATGCTGGACAGACAAATGACCGAGTACCTGCCAGTGTGTATAGGTCACGTGATCAGTTGGTAGTGGAGATACATAAAGAGGATCTCTACACACTGGGCTTGTTCTCCCAACAGTTGCCCTGCACTTTTCTCCGTCAACGAGATTACCGTGACAACGTGACGTCACTGGTGTCAATGACGTCAGCAGATGACCGGTGTGAACGCGTTACTATGGATCTCTGCGTTGTGGAAAATGAAAGTGAAACAAAAATCACGTCAATATGTTATTCTAACGCATTCCAGACCGTAGAAAACCAGTGTGAACAAGTTACTCTGGATGTTAGGGTTGAGGAAAATACACGTGGAATGACGTCACTGCATGACTTTAAGAGTAGACTGGTAGACAGTGAATTTCAGACAGGAGAAGAACAGTGTAAATGCGTTACGCGGGATTTCAGCATTTTGGTTAATGGATCCGAAACTAAAATGACGCGTTTATGCGACTCCGACAAATCCCAGGCAATTGATGATTCAGTTGGTGGAAAATCTGAACTGAAGTCTATGACTTCTCCTTCAGGATGTAACACAAGACGAAATAACAACGAGGATGACAGATTTGCTTATGCAAAAAGTTGCTGTTCCGATAGAGAAATTGTAATGACAAATTCACAAAGTAGAGCAGCCATGCTGTCTAGTTCTCAACCCACCTCCACACAGACACGACCCTGGTCACCACCAGATGCCTCTAAAGTAGCCATGTTATCTGATTCTCTACCCCCCTCCACCCAAACAAGACCCTTATCATCACCAAATACCTCTGATACAGCTATGGTGCCGAGTTCCAACAGACCATTGCTAGAAGCAGAATGTGCCTATTCCTCGCCAAAACGCTGTCTGTCGTGTCCCCCGTTAACAGCAAAACGTTATCTTCCGCATTCCGTAATTACGGCAGACCATCATGAAAACTCACCCAAAAGGAGACGTATGTCCAGTGATACAAAAAGTCGCATCCTTCCAAAGTTGTCGGAATGCCTTTTGCCAGACTTTTACAAAACAGCTCATGATAGCTTTAAATGTAATCTTGTGCCTGGCGATCAACAGATGTCCTTAACAGATTGTGAAACACCCACATGCAAAAACTCACAGCTGTATGCAGCTTGCGACAACGCAGTCGTCAACAACGTCTATAATCACTACGGTTATTTTGCACCTTCCTCCATGTTAACTGGTCTTAGAGTTCCGCCGTTGATGCTTGTGCATCGTGGTCCCAATCTGGTACAGCTGGTGACCACGGAAACGAAGACCGAAATTGATAGTGATGAGGAGAACAGTAACAACGATGGAGGAAAGATGAGGAGCAACTGCAGTAATACGTTACCTTCTTCTGTATCGCCTTCTCCTGAAAGGAACCAGGTACTTAACTGCGGCAACACTGTACCTGTTAAAGCAGACTGTTCCAGTACTGACGTTAGGCGGTCATCTGGATGTAGTTATCTGGCTGGAACTGGTCACAATAAGACGTCTGGGACTTGCGCTACAAGCGACAATATTGGCAGCAGTTTTTCATTATCTCAAGATGAAACTCACGATCAGAATACTAACATAAGTTCATATGAATTGTTAGAACAAACGAAATATGCGTATCAGATGGAGAACTCCACACCTGAAAGACCACAAGAGAGCGCATTTGGTTCTTTAAGGAAAGACACCAGCGCTTCTTCGTGTGGCCAGACTCCAATTAACAAAGATAAGCTGACCCTGGCTAACATAAAACGGGAACCAATAGAAGAGATATTTGCTGATGAAGGCAACCTGATTTTGGAGGCATCCGAGCAGACTGTAATTAATGTAGATGAGAAAAGACTTCAGGAGATATGTGGGACTCCCACTGATAACATGTCAGTTAAGGACAGATATAAACTTAACAAGTTTTTATCTACAACACATTTCAAAACTGAGAAACAAATTGAACATGAAACTGACATTGCATCCATCGACAGTAGTTCTGCAGGTAAAAGTACAACGAACACGAGAAACATACACACAGGGGAGAAAACTCTAAATGAAAACCGGATGAGAAAACGTCCAGATAGGTCTACATTTGATCTGAGTCGATCCATCGTTGACCAGTACCTGGAAACTGATCACCAAACATCAAACAGTCTAGATGTGGCTACGAGTTCCGACTGTAAATCCACTGCTACTTGCTCCAGTGATCTGACACACAAAGATCGGACAGTTGAAGACAAAACCAGCTCCCTGAAGGCATTTCTTTGCTTCGTTTGCCAGCGACAGTTTGGAAAAAGGAAATACCTCCAAAGACATCTGAAAAGAGTGCATGCTGTACACAACGACAAGACTGTTACTCGATGTTCTGTTTGTGGGAAATGTTTTACAACCAAATCCTGTTTCGAAGACCACGTGAGCAGTGATCATTCTTCCACGAACGATAACTCGTTGACACCAGTGGTTTGTCCTTATTGTGGAGAGATCCTTCCTGGCAGTGTTCGGTACAGATCGCACCTGGAGGAGCACCTCTCGAAAACACACTTCGTCTGCCCGTTCCCCGGGTGTCAGAAATCACTCTATAGAAAATGCAATCTGACGCAACACGTCAAGAAGGTTCACTTGACAAAAGATAAATCGGCTGACAGAAAACTGTGCCCGTCTGTGCAGGATGAGGCGAGTCTTAAACACAGACCGTTCCCGTGCACGTGGCCCAACTGTGGCAAGTTGTTCAGCGCTAGGCGGAACTTGTCTATACACATGCGCATTCACAACGACGAGAAACCGTTTTCGTGTCGATATTGTGAGTACCGATGTAGGCAAACGGCAGCGCTCAACTGGCATTTGATGAAACACGGAATTAACAAATATGAAAAACATGGCCCGAAGAAAGGAACTAAGGGCACCTCAAGTGAAACTCGTTAATTCTGACAATACAATATTAAGTACGTAACTTTTTTCTTCTTTTTTACTTTGTTTTTAACTTTATCTTTACTAGGGCTCTAAGCATGACGGTGGTTACCCTAACCGTCAAAGAAAGGAAGGAAATGTTTTAGTTAACGATGCACCCAACACATTTTATTTACTGTTATATGGCGTCAAACATATGGTTAAGGACCACAGATATATAGAGAGGAAAGCCGCTGTCGTCACTTCATGGGCTACTCTTTTTGATTAGCAGCAAGGGATCTTTTATATGCACCATCCCACAGACAGGATAGTACATACCTCGGCCTTTGTTACACCAGTTGTGGAGCACTGACTGGAACGAGAAATAGCCCAATGGTGCCACCGACGATAACCCTTAAATGATCTCCGTAGTTTACATATCTGAATTGTCTAATCTATCGACTCCCCATCCTCCTACACCACGACTGGTATATCAAAAGCCGTAGTATGTTTTATCCTGTCTGTGGTACAGACAATCAAAATTATTATTGGTAGTAAATCAAGGCAGAGATGAATTTGATATATAGTTTTCAAAATTGTACGGGGAAGCAATACCCCCGAACCCCCTAGAAACTTTACGTTGCAAACTCGATCTGTAGGCCCACCTCCACCGTCGTAGCATTGTACCACCTCAGTGGATCCGTTCAACTGTTTGGTGGGGTTTTTCCCTCGTCTCAACCAGTGCACCACAACTGGTGAAAGGCCGTGGTATGTACTTTCCTGTCTATAGGAAAGTGCATATAAAAGATTCATTGCTGCATTAGGACCATGTAGCGGGTTTTCTCTGTTGACTACGAATCAGAATTGCCTGTTTGACATCCAATAGCCGATGATTAATTAATTAATCAATGTGCTCTAGTGGTGTCGTTAAACAAAACAAACTTTACAGTCTGTTTAGCAACTACAGTTACATATTAAATACATTTTCTTCTTTAGAACACCAGTATTTGCATATCTAATAAAGTCAAACCTCGTTATACCGCCCACTTATGGACCCAACTGATTTTGGCGTTATAACGAGTTTGGTATTATTACGAGTTATATTATTTCCACTCTGGTAACGAAGGAAATGTTTTATTTAATGACACACTCAACACATTTTATTTATGGTTATGTGGCGTCGGACATATGGTTAAGGACCACACAGATATTGAGAGAGGAAACCCGCTGTCGCCACTAAATGGGCTACTCTTTTTCGATTAGCAGCAAGGGATCTTTTATATGCACCATCTCATAGACAGGATAGCACATACCACGGCCTTTGATGTACCAGTCGTGGTGCACTGGCTGGAGCGAGAAATGACCCAATGGGCCCACTGACGGGGATCGATCCCACACCGACTGCGCATCAAGCGAGCTCTTTACCATTGGGCTACGTCTCGCCCCTCCACTCGGGTAAGTGCACCAAAGCTCGGTACAGCCCCTACAATATGCTGTATTACAACAATCTTTATTCTGACTGATATGCTTGCAAGTACTGATGAACGAACTCCCAAAGACTTAAAGGGACATTCCTGAGTTTGCTAAATTGTAAGATGTTTCCGAAAAATAAAATATTTCTACGATTAAACTTGCATATTAAATATAATTTCTTGTTTAGAATATCAGTGTCTGTATATCCAATGCGTTTCTGGTCGTCTTAATATTTGTAAGAAGCCCAAACTGGATTTTGTCTTCAAATAATTTCGTACGTACGAAAACATATATTTTAGGAAATAAAATGAAATTTAACCTAGTACAAATAGCAGAACGATCAGAAACGCGTTTAATATACAGCCACTAATATTTCATGCAGAAAAATATATTTGATATGTAATTACAATCGTTAAAAAGTCTTTGTTAGTCGATAACATCTTAAAAATTGCAGCAAACTCAGGAATGTCCCTTTAATAGAGGCTGTAATGTGTTTGCAGAAGTAACTGTTGATGTTCTTCTTGATATTTGTTTATCGTACGTACGAAATTATTGGGGAGGTGGTAAACTCTGGTTTGGGCTACTGCAAACATTAGGACGACAACTAAACACTTTCTTTATACAAATACTGATAAATTAAACGGAAAAATATCTTTAATATGTACATTTTAGTCATCGCAAAGAATATGTTAATCGTTAACATATTAAAATGGCAGTAAACTTTGAATAGTCAACTTTAGAAAGACTGTCCAGATAAAGCACCATTTTATTACCTCAACACCTCCCACCGGGCTATTTCTCGCTCCAGCCAGTGCACCACGACTGGTACATCAAAGGCTGTGTGGCATGTGCTATCCTGTTTATGGGATGGTGCATATAAAAGATCCCTTGATGCTAATCGAAAACAGTAGCCCATGAAGTGGCAACAGTGGGTTTCCTCCCTCAGTATCTGTGTGGTCCTTAACCATATAACCGTAAATAAAGTGTGTTGAGTGCGTCGTTATACAAACCATCTCCATTTCCTGGTGCACTGTTTAGAGCGAGAAATATGGATCCTTAGTCGACAGCGCTTTTTTTTTTTACCTTAATTATGTAGTTAAAGCTGCTATGTGCTAACTTTCAATCAACATAATTCATGGAAATTATACACCATAAATAATACAACTCATCTAGAAAAATTTCAGAAGACCTAAATATATTTTATCGCTTAAGGTGTGTTGAGTCGAGATTTATTTCCCTTTTATGACGACTGGTATATCAAAGAATTTGGTATGTGCTGTCCTGTCTACGAGAAAGTGCACATAAAAGATCCCTTGCTGCATTAGGAAAGATGTAGCTGGTTTCCCCTGATACTACAAGTCAGAATTATCAAATGTTTGACATCCAATAGCCAATGATTGATTAATCTCTATCTGTTTCTCTCTCCGTTTCTCTCCCTGTTTCTCTCTCTCTCTCTCTCTCTCTCTCTCTCTCTCTCTCTCTCTCTCTCAACGTCTCTATCTGTTTTTCTCTCCCTCTCTCTCTCCGTCTCACTCCTTCCCCATCTCTCTCTCTCTCTCTCTCTCTCTCTCTCTCTCTCTCTCTCTCTCTGTCCGTGTCTATTTCTCGTTCTCCGTCTCTATCTGTTTAAGCGTGTTTGTCTCCCTTCCTCTGTCTCTCTCTCCAAGTGTCAAAAAAACTATGTAAAAAAAACAAATTCTGGTATAGATTAAACGAACATTCCTTTTCTTCTTTTGTTTCTGTCAGTATGACGCACATGACCAGGTTGGTAATGCTGGTGCTTGTTTTGGTTACCCTGAGTGGTTACGTGCATTTCACGGATGGTAGCGACGGATGTGAAGCCGACTGTTCTGCCGGTGTACTGCAATGCGAGCGCAAGCGTGGGTGCGTCAAGCCAAGGATTTCACACAAACCAGGGTTTTTCACAGCTCTCCAGGCATACCACGCATGTGTGGCGCCCTATTTTGAAGCCGTGGGCATCTGCAAAGCTGACTGTCCTTGAAGAAAATCCTACCAGGGTGGGCAGCTGCCCCTTTCCCCAGATAAACAGTTGGAAAAAAAAAAAAAAATGTATTACTATGTCCTGATATTGTTTGTTTTTGTTGTTTGTTTTTAGGGGAGGAATGAAAGTGAAAATAAAATATAAAAAATCGTAATTTAAACTTTTTGGACAATAAATATTTTCTATAAAGCTGAAGGCATTTTTTTGCCATACCATGAAATATTCGTTTTGTCTTTTTTTAAATATGTAATTGTGTCCACTTACGCATTTAAGCTCGGGGGTGGGGTGGGGTGAGGAAGGGGGTCTAGACTGGCAAGTGACGTTTTTAAAGGGAGGGTCAACTCAAACAAAGAGCTTTGTGTGTTGGAAAGATGCATACCCGGACCACCAACACATACTGACAATTTAACAAATGAAAAACGCATAATTTTAGAGTTAATTAAAAACATGATTATTCCTGCTAACTGGGGGCAGCCATTTTGTTTCGTTTTTGTGACGTCCGGTGGTATAGCTTGGGAAAAGAAATTGTAGAAAAGAGAAAATTATTTTGTAGTAGGGGGATATCCAGCCGATATCTGCGGTTATATGCACAAGTACATGCGTGTGCGATATCGTGCGTTTAAGCAAAGGCGTAAACTTGGGTGTGGTGGTAGGAGGAGGCCGAGAACGGCAAACCCGAACACACCCAAACGAACGTAGCCCACCCATGCATGCACGCATACAATGTGTAATAATTTTTAAGGTAAAGACTGTACTGCCAAGTTTAAAAACCAATTAAATAACTTTTTAAAAATATGGGGGGAAATAGGTCTACTTCGTCTCTCTGCGTCAAAGGTCAAGGTCACGGTTACTAAAAATAGAAATATGACGTCACCACTTCATTTGTCATCCGATTTTCATGAAACTTCACAGGAATAGGATCATGAAACCGCGATGTGATTTTTAGCGTTTCCGATGTCTTGTTGTTGTTATAGATATATGTGTTCGTGTGAACAAATAAGTAACAAAATTCAAGCTTAAACATATAATACTATAGTATATACATGTAGTAATAAATAAATAAATAAATAAATAAACCAATGTGCCGTCTGTTTTGAAAAGTACGTGCACTCTAGGCCTATTTTAAATATATAACCAGAATATTAAATTTATAGGGCTAGAGTACATTCGAGCTAATTGTGTTTATTACACCATCTGTACGTCCAAGTCACGCACGCCCACCACGGGTCCAACTTATGACACTGCCAGCAGTTGATCTCAATTACTATTACATGGATCGAAATATTGCCGTCCCGACAAGTTTTGCAACTGGCCAGGAGAATGTTTGCCTATCGTCCCGGCAATTAGTTTACGTTTATATTCACATATTAGTTTGAGTCAATAATGCTTGGTTCAGCAGGTTTTGATTCGGGCCGGCATAATTTATAACTTGCCGGACCAAAAATCCCATAGGAATGTCAGCCAATTTCGATCCCTGCTGTATATATATATACACACACACTTATATACACACCACACTCGGTTAAATATAGACTATTCCCATTGCTAAAATAGGGCACTTTACGTGCGGTAAGAATTGGAACTACAGACGTATGACGTTAGCGATGGGAAACGTGTGAGCAGAAACACTGTGCAAACAGAAAATATAAGAGTTTTTCCTGCAAATTTTTTTGTGTCGCTAACACATGTTTTTTTTCTTTTTGTCTTTTCTTTTCTTCTGTGACCTCAGCTGATCGAGACTCGGCGTTTTACGTGGATATGTCACGGATGTGTGGATTGATGACGATCGCGTGCGAGCTGGGTCTCGCTAATACATGTCTCTTTGTATGTGATCCCAGCTGATCGAGACTTTACGTGAAGACGTCACGGATGTGTGGGTTGATCACGATCGCATGTTGGGTCTCGCTGTGACGTCGCAGGTCGACTTTTCTCTGGAATGCGCGTCCACACCGGTCACACGAGAATGGCTTGAAGCCCGTGTGTTTTCGGCTGTGGGTGATCAGGTTCGACGACTGGCTGAACGCCTTGCCGCACTGCAAACACTTGTGAGGTTTCTCTCCTGAAAAATATTGACAAACGGTCATATTTTTTTTTCTTTCTATTTTTTTTTAATTGCCACAGATCATAATTACTACATAATATCAAGTGGCGTAAGAAGGTGCCAAAAAATGGGGGGGGGGGGGGGGGGGGGGCACACTTTTATATTTACACTTTTACACTATTTTAAAGCAAATATAAAGCAAAATATCTGAAGCTTCCTACGCCGAACATACGATTAGCCGAAGCTAAATACACGGTATTCGTGTGACTGTATATGTCCACTTCTATGTTAAGATGGCGGATTGCACAAAGATGGCGGGTTGCACTACCGTTGTATATTTGGAATTCATCTCTTTACGACTGATGCCATATAACCGTAAATAAAAAGTGTTGAGTGCGTCGTTAAATAAAACGTTTCATCTCTTTACGCAATATTTAACACGATGTGTAGATGGCAGTCGACTGGACCTGAGCGCAAAGCACAAAGAAGGAAGTCGGCAGTGCAAATCAATTTAGAGAAGAGGTCAGGACGATTGGAAACCGTTAAAACGGTCTTTCGTATTATAATATTATAGATACGCTTGTTAGTGTATGTACAGACATATTATCATAAGCGTCGGAATCGGAGGGCTGGGGGAAGGCACTGCCGCCGATTGTCCGACTGCCGTGAAAAACGCGAGGGCAGTGAATATTTTGTAATTGTTCCCCTAAAGCTAGCGACACATAAGTCCGTAAATGCTCCGTTTATCGGATCCATTTATCGGCCGTAAAACGCGCCCGATAACGGATCATTTCCAACCATTGGTTTTCAATAGACACCGACACTAAGTCCGTAACGTTTATTTGTCGGATCCGATTATCGCAGGTTTCGGACAGTGCTCGAAAATGCTCCGTTTACCTTCCGTTAACGGAGGAAGATTTCCCCGAGTATGGCGTCATTCTGGGAATGACCCAACCACGTGGTAATGTTAAAATGCCGCGACCAAGACATACATACATATATATGCACGCACATAATTATACCTACATAATATCTTTTTTCTCTCAGTCCATCTATATAAATACATGAACACGCGCACGGACACACACAGTGACACACACACACACACACACACACACACACACACACACACGAACATAAACTGCGACAGCAAGCCGCGTAGTTTATGCTGTTGTGGTTACTTGTGGTGGTTTGTTGATTTGTTTCAGCAGAATAAAAAAAAATTATCGTGTCATGCAGTGTTTCTATAATATGAAATGTGATGCTGTCGTAGTTTATGTTCATGAGCTATACACACATACACAATTGATATTTCAGGTGAACTCGGCATTAACGGAGCACATGGAGCACACACAAATTTTTCATCATCATCATACAGATCTTTCATTATTAAATTGAGAAACGCTCCTTGGTTTCTTCTTCTTTTCACCTGGTCATGTTCCCAGATTCTCCTGTTTTTCCTTTTTCTTATTAATTTATATGTTGTAACCAAAATAATTAAATCATCGTCTGATGAATCCATGTGCTCCGTTAATGCTGAGTTTACGGATGGCATTACGGATATACTTGTCACAGTTTATCGGGTCCGATAAACGCGTGCGTTAATCGGAACCGATAAACGGACCATTTTACGGATATATGTGTCGCTAGCTTTACTTAAGATACTGTGGAGACATTTAAGATACATGTATTACTATATTGAGCATTGTTTTAATCATTTTGTAGTAGGCTGCGTTTTACAAATTAAGATACTAAGACTTAAAGTACTCTGCCGTTCGAGAGCTAGACGGACATTTGGACGGTTATAATCGCTCTCTGTCGCTGGAGATAACTGTATAGGAAAAACACGGAATGGCTGCCTACCGGTGGTAGGCAGGCAAAGATTCCCTGGAATAGCTGCCTACCACCGGGTAGGCAAATGTTGCCTGGAATAGCTGCCTACCACCGGCTAGGCAAAGATTCCCTGGAATAGCTGCCCACCACCAGGTAGGCAAAGATTCCCTGGAATAGCTGCCTACCACCTGGTAGGCAAAGATTGGCTGGAATAGCTACCTACCACCCGGTAGGCAAATATTATCTCTTTAATACAACAATAACCCCAGATGTTTGACGTTAAATATCATTGTACTGGTAATTTTCGAGTTCGCCAATAACAAATACTCCAATAACTCACTCATACACTAACTACAGGACGAAACCCGACAGCACCCCCTTTCAATAATGTTCCCGTTAAATAGTAGGAGCTGACGGATTTCTATCTGTAGTGTGTGTATCAGTTATCACGGCAGGGAGCGATCATAACCGTTTTATTTTATTTACGGTTATATGGCGTCAAACATATGGTGAAGGACCACACAGATAATGAGAGAGGAAACCCGATGTTGCCACTTCATGGGCTTCTCTTTCCGATTAGCAGCAAGGGATCTTTTATATGCACCATCCCACAGACAGGGTAGCACATACAACAGCCTTTGATATACCAGTCGTGATGCACTGGCTGGAACGAGAAACAGCCCAATGGGCCCACCGACGGGGATCGATCCCACACCGACCGCGCATCGAGCGAGCGCTGTACCACTGGACTACGTCCCACCCACGGACTAAAAGGAGTGCGGCGAGCCAGAGTGGTAGCTTTCCTTAAACGGGCATTCTGCCATAAGCGTACGAGACAGGGGCGGGGGGTGGGTGCAACTCCCCCCCCCCCCCTATTGCTGGAGCAAAACCTCAAATTCGGGCAAAATGTGCTAACCTTAAACCTTTTCATCATATATTTCCATCGTTCTACCCTCACAGTTAGTTGTAATCTATGTAGAAAATGCGTACCGATTCGTTTGTAACCCAATGAATAAATGTTGTTATCTAGATTCGGACATTTTTGTTTAATTCGGGCAAAAACCCAGCCTGCTTCCCACCCCTACAAAAATGGGAGCATGTACCCCTATGGTGATAGCTGCCCTTAATGGGCAATTCCGCACTGAAGATAACGCATTCTGTCAGTTGCTTTCATCTTGCGTCTTGGGGACTATTTTAACGTGCTCATATACCACAAATGTTTCAAACACGCCCATCCTGGGCTCAGCCTCTGACTTCGCCACCACAACTGGTCAAAGGCCGTGGTATGTGCTTTCTAGTCTGTTGGGAAGTGCATATAAAAGATCCCTTGCTGCATTTGGAAAAATGTAGCGGGTTTCCTCTGATGACTACGTGTCAGATTTACCAAATGTTTGACATCCAATAGCCGATGATTAATTAATCAATGTGCTCCAATGGTGTCCTTAAACAAAACAAACTTTCCGACTTTGCCAGTGACTAAGTCCGGGACAGGAAACGGGGAGGGGGGGGGGGGGGGGTAAGTTTGAGGTGGGCGGAATTTGGAATACAAAATTAGAATTTAGGTCAAATACCTAAAGCCAAACTCCAAAAGTAAACTTTGAGTGCCTGGCTAAAAAAAATTAAGGTGATTTGAGCAATTTAGACGGGCTTGCTTTCATAGTTCGACGCTAGATGCATATATTATGAACAATATCAGAAGAGTTACCTCCCTGGATTACGGACCCGCCAATATCTAAAATCGCCAAACAATTACTGTCACAGTTTTAATCGAGTTTTGACATTTTATCGTGTGATTTCATATCTCACTAAAAGTAAAACAATAACATCATAGCTGTTCCTGTTGTTAGACCAAGTATAATACTATTCACGCATTAGCTGATTAACATTATTCATTGAATGTATAATTCTAATAGTTCTGTCGCTACATTTCAACAATAAATCATCGACAACAACTCTCTAGCGGCCGGTAGCCAATGGTAGCGAAATCTTTGACATTTGGCGAGAAATACCGTCGTGATATCCCAGCGTTCCCAGAACAGTCGGACGACGCGTGTGTGAATGTCACTGAATGACGCTGATTTCACCTAGGGGCGCGGCCGACATTTGACGAAGTCAATCTCAATATTGGTGACATTTATCAGATTCCGTATTGGGTTTCCCGAACTGTTAAATCAGCGGACGATTGCTCAAAATATTGCTAAGCCATGCCACTAGTCTGTTGTCTGAAACGGAAATCGGGGCGGGACGTAGCTCAGTGGTAAAGCGCTCACCTGGTGCACAGTCGACCTACGATCGATTCCTGTCGGTGGCCCATTGAACTATTTCGTGTTCCAGACAGTGAATCACGACTGGTATATCAAAGGCCGTGGTATGTGCTATCCTATCTGTGAGATATTGCATATAAACTGCTACTAATGGGGAGTCTGGACAGGCAAGTGACGTTTTTAAAGGGTCGGGCCAAACTCCCCAGGAAAATACACTGAGAAAAAGAGAAACTGTTGTTGTAGCAGGGCCTGTGAAATGTACGCTTCAGAGGAAAGCCGCTACATTTCCCCATTAGCAGTAAATAGAGAATAATACATGAGTGGCCGATAGATACCATTTATCTCACAACGAGTTGTTTTAAAATGTATCTAACGAGCGAAAGCGAGTTTGATACGTTTTTCAAACAACGAGTTGTGAGATAAATGGTATCTAACGGACACGAATGTATTATTCTATTTCTTACATATTCTAAAAAAAACACCATGTTTTAAGCAAATTTTAACATATTTTTCTACTAAAATATATTTACAATCCCTTGTACTTGTAGCTGATTTACGCGTCACAGACACATGCATGTCAGGTTAGCTATACGTCACACTGTAATCGATTTCCTCGTGTTAGTTTTCATTGGATATATGGCATTGGTGACCTGGTCATCACCTAGGAGCAGCCAGTCGTATGTCTTGAAATTGTTAACATCCGTACATGCGTTAACATGTATGTGTTATCATAAATAACGAATGATGTTCTCACCAACGGGTGTGTAAGAAAGGGCCATTTATATACGCTTGGTCATAGAAATGCAGCACATGCCATGACCTTTGATACACCACTGATTAGGATTGGAAAAAACAATCAGATAATGTGACCACCAGGGGGCTTCGATCTTACAACAAAAACTACGTTTTTATGTAGCTGTATTTTAGGTGTGTCTGCTGGTGTTGTAGAGTGTATGTAGATGTGTTTAACCTGTATGAATACAGTGCATGGATGTTTTGTCTGTGTGTATATAGGTGTTTTATCTGTATGTAGATGTCTTGTACCTATACATAGGCGGATCTAGTGGGGCCAGGGGCCCGCTCCCCCCCCCCCCCCCAAATTTTGCGACAGTTATAATTTTATTATATATTAATTTTTAAAACATTTACGATCCCCCTCTACACCTCCTCCAAAGTTCCCTTGGCATTCCGTCTCATGTCATTGACCCCCCCCCCCTTAAATGGATTTTCTGGATCCGCCACTGCTGTATGTAGGTGTGTTTTACCTGTATATATGTAGGTGTGTTTTACCTGTGTATGTAGGTGTGTTTTATCTGTGTGTATGTAGGTGTGTTTTACCTGTGTGTATGTAGGTGTGTTTCTTCATGTCAGATTTCTGGTGGAAGCGCTTGCCGCAGAACGGACACGGGTAGGGTCGAGTGTCACTGTGGATCAGGAGGTGGGTAGACAGCGTGGACGACCTCTTGAACGACTTCCCGCACTGCTTACACGCGAAACTCCGGTCCTGCTCAGACAAACAGACGCATAGCATTAACCATCAGAACTAATCAGTTAAATAACTACAAAATTAGTTTTGCTGTTTTATGTTTTAAGTTATTCAGTTAATGACCACACTGGCGTAGGAAGCCGGGGAGGGGACAAGGGGTGTCCAGTAGCAGCGGCAATGGTTTTGATTATATATATATATATGTGTGTGTGTATATATATATATATATATATATATATATATATATATATATATATATAGTGTGTGTGTGTGTGTGTATGTGTGTGTGTGTGTGTGCCCCCCCCCCCCCCCCCCTCCACCTTTTGGCACCTTCCTACGTCCCTGGACCATCATTAATTGTAAGTTAATGTCCATCTTGCTTAAGTCATCAACTATCTAGTTGTAAGTTACAGGCTATATAGCATACCCTGTCAGTTATCTAGTTGTAAAGTAAAGTTTGTTTTATTTAACGACGCCGCTAGAGCACATTGATTTTTTATCTTATCATCGGCTATTGGACGTCAAACATATGGTCATTCTGACACTGTTTTTAGAGGAAACCCGCTGTCGCCACATAGGCTACTCTTTTTACGACAGGCAGCAAGGGATCTTATCTAGTTGTAAGTTACAGACTATATAGCATACCCTGTCGGTTATCTAGTTGTAAGTTACAGACTGTAGCATACCCTGTCGGTTATCTAGTTGTAAGTTACAGGCTATGTAGCATACCCTGTCAGTTATCTAGTTGTAAGTTACAGGCTATATAGCATACCCTATCAGTTATCTAGTTGTAAGTTACAGACTATAGCATACCCTATCAGTTATCTAGTTGTAAGTTACAGGCTATATAGCATGCCCTATCAACTTTCTAGTTATATTATTTGCTATCTAGTTGTAAGTTATCGGCTATCTAGAGTATAAATTACTGCCATCTAATTGTACGTTATCGGTTATCTGTCTAATTCTAAGTGGCTATCTAGTTGTATATTGTTGGTTATATAGTTGTAACTTGTGTACTTGAATGCTATTAGCCATCATTAATTTAAATTAACGCTATCACTCGTTTTATACCACCGACTTTATAGTTGTATCTTACTATCTAGTTGTAACTTACTGGTTATCTAGTTATGACATTCTGGCTATATTGTGAAACAGTCTGGCTATATAGTTGTAAAAAGTCTGGCTATCTAGCCGTAACATTCTTGCTATCTAGTAACTTTCTTGCTATTTGTAAAATTCTGGTTATCTAGTTACAATTAACTTACTGTCTATCTCGTAACATTCTGGCTATCTAGTTGTAACTTACTATCTAGTTATAACATTCTGGCAATAGAGTTGTAACTTACTATCTAGTTATAACATCCTGGCAGTCTAGTAACATTCTGGCTACCTAGGTGTAACATTCTGGCTATCTAGTTATAACGTAGTACGGTACTGGCTATCTAGTTGTAACTTATTGGCTATCTGGTTATGATTTACTGGCTATCCACTTGTAACCTTTTTGTACCTGTGTGTGTACGATTCTGTGTTGATCGAGGCTGACTGCGTGACCAAACGTCTTTCCGCAGACGTCACACGCGTGTGGGCGCGTGCCGCTATGGGAACGGCGCGCGTGCACCTCGAGCCCGTGCGGCGTGCTAAACAGTTTGCTGCACTGGTCGCATTCGAACGTTGACGCCGGCGTCGATTCCGCGTTCTCCCGTTTGTTCAGGAATTCAGAATCGGTGCGCAGATCATTTCCGTAGTTGGAGAACAGAGAAAAGTAGTGCTTTGCCGGACAGTTGAAGAAAGGGAACGGGTAGAAGATGTTGCTAGGAAACGCTATGCAGTTTTCAAACGACGACCGTTTCCTCGGTGACGGAGACGCAAATGTGAGTGAAGAGTTATCGTTACTAGGGAGCGTTGCAGTAGCTGAAACAGACAGAACAGTGTTTGTTTCATTTATTCATTCATTCTTCGTCCATTCGTTCATTTATCCATTCATTCATCCATATAACCGTAAATAAAATGTGTTGAGTCCGTCGTTAAATAAAAAAATTCCCTTCATTCATTCATTGTACTTTTCCCTACAGCCAGTAGGCTACGTACTTTTCACCACAGCCAGTACGTACTTTTCACCACAGCCGGTACGTTTGAAATATCACTGGTGGAAACGACAAATAATCCAGTCTTGCTACCCATAGTAGCTCCTGACATGAATCGGGTTTCTGTTCACTAACAACAGCCAATAGATACGAAAACAGCGAATCAATCAATCAGTTAACGAATGAATGGGCGAACGGAGGGTGAACAGATGAATAAACGGATAAATGTTTATTGACACCCCATCACAAAGACAAATATGACAATGGGTATAAAAAAAGGGACTGGGACGAACATGTATGAATGTATGAATGAATGGATGAATGAGCGAATGAATGAATGAATGAATGAATGCATGAATGAATGGATAGATGAATGAATTAATGAATGAATGAATGAATGAACTGGGACATACCCGGACCAAAATCCTTGCCATGCTATTTTCTGGGGTAATACGAACATACCAATTAAAAAAACATTCTTAGAGTTTCTCAGGGGGCCAACCATCCGCTTCCCCCTGAAGGATACAGACATGATGAATGAATGACTGAATGAACGAACGAACGAATTGATGAATGAATGAATGCATGAAACAAAGAAAGAATGAATGAATGAAACAAAGAAAGTGAATGAATGAATGAATGAATGTCAGTGAAACATAGATGACTTCAAAATATTTTCTATGATGTATTATGCTTACCTTGTTCAGATGATACGTGGATGTTTGAATTAATTTCAACTTCAACATCTCTTTCCCATGGTCTAAAAGCCGTGATGTTGCCACTAACAGTAGAAAACTTCGAGCGCATTTCAATGGCGGGAGTTACCAACTCATCATGCAAAAAGTGAATATCGTGTGCAGGTATTTCTCTACTGCCATCTTCAAAATAGAAGAGAAACTGGTTGGCAATAAATAAAAACAAGGCGTCTTATTTTGTGGGTAGCATTCAGTGTCGAATGTTCATCCCCCCCCCCCCCCCCCACTCCCGCACAACCTGAATCTGAGATAGCCAGAATATTATCCCCCCCCCCCCAACTACAATTATTCAAAAGGTGACCCATCTCCATATTGTTTTATTTTATTAAACTATATTTGATTATTCTTTCATTAATCTGCCTTTATTATTAATGTAATAGTTGGAGATCCGCTTTGCTAAATAGTAAGATCAAATAATTAATCAAATATAACCTGGAGCAGACGATATTCTACACGTATTTCTGGCTCCATCCAGTGCAACACGACATGTATACCAAAGGCCATGGTATGTGCTATCCTGTCTGTGGGATGATACATGTAGAAGATCCCTTGCAACTAATGGAAAAATTCAAATTCAAATTAAAAAACTAATGGTCTTATTCAAATCAGTGCATCACAACTGGTCAAAGGCCGTGGTATGTGTTTTCCTGTATGTAGGAAAGTGCATTTATTTAAAAGATCTCTTGCTACAAAGGAAAAATTTACATTAATGCACGGTCGGACTAGGATCGATTCCCGTCGATGGGCCCCATTGAGCTATTTCTCGTCCAGCCAGTACACCACGACTGGTATATCAAAAGCTGTGGTATGTGCTATCCTGTCTGTGGAATGGTGCATATTAAAGATCCCTTACTACTAATTGAAAAATGAAGCGGGTTTCCACTGTATGACTGTCAGAATTACTAAATGTTTAACATCTAATAGCCAATGAATACTAAATCAGTGTGCTCCAGTGGTGTCGTTAAACAAAAGAAACTTCTCTTTTTTTTCTCTTTTTTGTTGTTGTTGTTGTTGTTATAGTTACATATTGACCATTATTTTAAAGTCGCAGACTCTAGCTTCAACCCATGAAAATGGACTTTAAGTTTGGTCAGTTTACAAACCTGTAACACATCTGTATAAAGTTACAATAGCGTAAAACAAAAGTCTGTGACGATGAATCGGGGAAATACCCTCTAAAAATAGACTTGAGCTCGTGTCCATAACCGTTACTTCATAGATGTATGCGCGTTTTTAGAATTATGGAAAATGCATTTCGCGGTATTACAAACCGCAGAATGACCAGAAACACTCGGATCTAGAGAAATGGATAATCCAAACAAGAAAATGTCTGATTTCAAATCAAAAACGGATCTCTATGTAAAAAATACCCGGTAGTGTTTAAACACTGGGGTCTGCATATAAATATGGAATATTTTTAAAATAGGATAATTTTGTTTAATAAAATATATCTTCTTTTTTTTTTTCATGACACATGAATACGACATTCTTCAGTATTAGTATTGTTGGTATAATTGTATATTTATATTTTGACAAATATTTTAACATACTGAACATTAAAATGGAACATTTTAAAAATACATTCTTTTTACGTCAAACCAAACTGAAATTTTTGACGAAAAAAACAACCCCCCTCCAGAAAAACAGAAAAACAAACAAAGAAGAAAAAAGAGCCCCATACTTTTAGTGGAGTCTGCCGAGTCTGGTTGACCTGCCCCCCCCCCCCCCCCCCCCTTCTTCTAAAAAGTTAAAGTGCCCCCTTTTTTAACGATTTGTTTAAATTTCCATCTACCTTTTTACTCTTTGTCTCCTTCCTAAAATATTCCCTTGGTCCGCCCTTGCTACTATTTCACCACGTCAAAACATGGGCCATGAAATAATTAAAGATGTTTACATACGTCCAAAGTTACGAACAAGTCGCTTATTAGGCGAACATCTTTTAGCCATTTTATTTTGTTTGAAAAGTTTACTGATGTTCAGAGTTGAAAAATGCTAAGTTGCTATATATTTTGTGGTATTATTACTACCCCCAAATCTTGGCTTAAAATGCTGAATATATATTTATAACAAACACATGCGCTCTTTTGTTAAGATCATATTATATTTCTACACAATTATATGCGCATTGCAAGTTGATAGCAAACAAAGTTAAAAAGTTGTTGTTATTATTTAAAAAAATTATTTGGGCTTTTTTTTTTTTTAAATATCATATCGCGACCTAAATATAAAAGATTTTTAACTGGCAGGTTTTTCTTTTTAAGATAAATACGTTTGACTTTTTCCCCCCGATCCACGGCCTTTGATAGACCAACCGCGCTTCAAGCGAGCGCTTTAAAATAGCACTGTGTTACGTCCCACTCCACAGCACAAACATGCCACGGCTTTTGATATACAAGTCGTGATGCACTGGCTGAAACGAGAAATAACCCAATGGGCCAACAGACGGGGATCGATCTCAGACTGACCGCGCATCAATCGAGCGCTTTACAACAGGGCTACTTCCCGCCCCGTGGTAGTAGTAAAAACTATAGTTCACTCGTATATCAAACCAAAAATAATAGTTTTATTTATTACCAACAGTGGAATCATTTCTGAAACGAATGCAGGATTGTAAATATATTATACATTTTTATTTATAAAAATAAATTTAGAAAATATGATTATGTAACAAACTTACTAGGAATATAAATTTGAACCTTAGTACATCAATATAATTATGTTTTCGCCTAATAAACTAAAAAAAAGCCCGGGAATTTTTCGTATTTTTCAAGGGGTGGCTATAACTTCTCCCCTGCCCCCACTATTTGTTAATTTACCAAAATAAACCAACTTACCCGACTGTTTGGGTATGACTAGTTGAAAAGCGCTGGGTACCACTTCGTTCATCGTCGAAGAAAATAATTGAGACTTCTTGCTTTTGATCAAAAACGACTTTGGCATATCAGGAATTAAAACATAATATTAAAAAAAAGATTTCACAATTCAAATAAGTCTTGATTTGTGATTTCCGTAATCAGTTTCCGCCGAGTGATTCGAGTCGCGTGCCTAATATTAGTCAAACAATGCTAGCCCCGCCCACTTCACCTTATTATTTCCTCCCGAGCGTGGCCGCTGCCAGCTGCAGCCAATGAGAAGGCATCGTTTGACTCTTATGCGCGTGCAGTGCCGCGGCTCAATGTCAGTGAAGACGAGAACAAATATTTAACAGTTACGCGGTGTTGTCACAGCAAAAAGACGAAAAGGAAAATACAGAAGTAATTCAATAGCCATTTAATTCTGCGCTAAGATATATTCACCTTATATAATAAAAAATGCAGCAACATATGCATTCGGCAAACTGCATAATTTTCTGCATTCGTTGATATGCATTTTTATTATTAATTTTTTTTATCAAATGCAGCTGTATGAGGTGTGAATAACACGGAGGGGGTGTGGAAGAAGGGGGGTGGGTTAACGCATTATCCGTCCGGCGTACACCACGGCTAATCTGTCATTATGGAATTGCGCTCAGATTTTATTTCTTTGATCTGCTTTGCTTTTTTGTACTTAAAATCAAATTAATTTTAAAATTGTAAACTTTGTAAAACTTGACTTGTACTTCATGTTTTCTTTTTCTCCTTTTTACCCCCTTCTTATTTTCAGAACTGATGACTAACTATATATTAACACAGTTGAATCACATTGTGTGTAAAATGTCTGTGGGGAGTGGGGGATGGGGATGGGAGGTTGGGTCAGGGGGGTCGGGGCTATGTGTGAGTATGAGGTGGTCGGGTATGTGAATGAATCCACTTTTGGCAAATATTATTTTCTATTTTGCGGTTCTTCTCCTTGAACATTTTCAATATCATCTATAAAATGTTCTAGCACATTATGAAAATGAACTATTAGAAAATAATATCAAAACTTTAAAATATTGTAAATAGTATTGTAAGTATTTAACTAATTGTACATCTGTTATTTTTTACCAAATTATTGAAAAAATTATAATGTATGCAGATATGAGGGATATGTTATAGATATATTACAGCCTAATTTAACCAATTGTAATACAGTAGGTTTTTGGGGGGTTGTTTTGGAGTTGTTGTTTGTTTTTTTGTATCTGTATTTAAAAAAAAAAAAATTGTTTGTTGCTTGCATTTTAAATTTCTTGTTTTTTTTTGGTTGTTTTTTTTGTGTGTGTTTTTTTTACCTTTGGTTCTTATCATTGTGGCAGTGTAAACCCACATCGAATATGTGATGAATTGTTTTGTGGCTTTAAATATTACCCCCCACCCTACTTTTGTTATTTCTGTAATCTCTTCTATTGGAAAATAGTTACTAGTATTCATCAAGATAGGCACACCAACGAACCCCACCCCTTCAACAACCCCTCCCCCACAAACCCCTCCCCACAACACACACACACACACACACACACACACACACACACACACACACACAAACCACAAAAAAATCACACAAACACAAACAAAAAATAATAATAATTTAAAAACAAACACACACAAAAACACACACACAACCAACCTATGGTACCAAACATATTCTATTACAATTTCGTTTCACCCTAGAATGCGCTCGCCTGATGGCTATTTCTCGTTCCAGTCAGTGCACCACGACTGGTATATCAAAGGCCGTGGCATATATTATCCTGTCTGTGAGATGGTTACGTACATGCATATAAAAGAAAGGTTTTATTAATACGACGCACTCAACACATTTCATTTACGGCTATATGGCGTCAGCTATTGGATGTCAAACATTTGGTAATTCTGACATAGAGTCTTAAAGAGGAAACCCGCTATATATTTCCAATAGTAGCAAGGGATCTTTTATCTGTACTAGATGAATTAGGGATATACTTAAAGTAAAGTTAGTTTCATTTAACAACGCCACTAGAGCACATTGATTTTTTATCGTGTTATCGGCTATTGGACGTCAAACATATGGTCATTCTGACACTGTTTTTTAGAGGAAACCCGCTGTCGCCACATATGCTACTCTTTTACGACAGGCAGCAAGGGATCTTTTATTTGCGTTTCCCACAGGCAGGATAGCACAAAGCATGGCCTTTGTTGAACCAGTTATGGATCACTGGTCGATGCAAGTGGTTTACACCTACCCACTGAGCCTTGCGGAGCACTCACTCAGGGTTTGGAGTCGGTATCTGGATTAAAAATCCCATCCGAACCCAGTACCCACCAGCCTGTAGACCTAACCACGCCGCCACCGAGGTCGGTGGATATACTTAAAGACGCAGAACCTTGTTTCAACTCATAAAAAAGGACACTAAGTTTAGTTAATCTATAAACCTTTAACACATTTGGATACATTTACAACGGAGTGAAAAGAGTCTGTGACGTTAAAACCGGAAAATATCCTTTAAAAAGTCTAGAACTCTAATCAATAACCGCTACTTATTAAACGCATATGCGTATTTAAAAATATGATAAATGCATTTTGTGATATTAGACACAACAGGATGACCAGAAACATTTCGGTTCTACGGAAATGGATAATCTAAACAATAAAATAAAAGTAATGTTTGATTTCCGTTATCATAAACGGCTCTATTAGTGAAAAATATGCTGTAGTGTTTAAAAACAGGGTCTGTCCCTTTTAAAAAAAAAAACCCAGAAGACGAAAAGATTTCTGGAATTCCTCTTCTTTTAGATTTTGAAAAAGCTGTTGATTCCATAGACTGATTTATTATTTAAAAAGTGTTACGGTTCATCGGGTTTGGTTCATCAATTGCCCAGTGATTCCATACGTTTTAATGTGATGTTTCTAGCTATATATGTATTTACTGTCAACCATCTTGTCACGTGTATATAACAAAATGTTTATGTATATATTCCTCCTATGCTGTTGTGCAAAGGCCCGAGTGTAAATAAAGTCTTGTCTTGTCTTGGCTTGTCTTTCTTGTCTACTAATAAATGGACATTCGCCGTATTAATTCCCAATGGGGGGGGGGGGGGGGGGGGGGAGGGAGGAGTGTCAAACAGGGAGACCCACTGTCACCGTATATATTTATAATAGCAGTTGAAGTTTTATATGCTGCGTCAAAATATGACCCTAATATTAGGACAAATAAAAACATACTGTGGTTGCGATTACCTGGCCAATTCTTTAAAAAAAATCATATTTTTGCCGACACTAAACTTGATGGGGCGGTATTCAGCTCAGTTGGTTAAGTTCTCGCTCGAGGTGCCTGCGTCGCAGGATCGAACCACCTCAGTGGATCCATTCAGCTGACTGTTTTTTTCTCAGTCCAACCAGTGTACCACAACTGCACAAAGGCCGTGATATGCTCTTTCCTGTCTGTGGGAAAGTGCATATAAAAGATCCCTTGCTGCATTAGGGAAAATGTAGCGGGTTTCCTCAAAGCTGATGATTAATTAATAAATGTGCTCCAGAGTTGTCGTTAAACAAAACAAAACAAACAAACAAACAAACTAAACTTGATTTTCCACCTACTGATCTTCAAAACAATGTGAGGACGAAGCATTTGTTTGAAATTTTACTTTACTGCTCTTTGTCAAGACCAGTTTGACATATTACCTACCTACCTATCCTAATTTTTGTTCCACATGTAATTAGAACTACACATATTTTTTATTTGGTCTTAATGAAATTAAAATTAATAATACAGAATATCTTATGACGCTATTATGTTGATGACACATCTCTTATGTTGGATAATACTGAACTGTTGCTGAATACAGCGCTATTGTTACCTGAAAAATTCTGGTTTGAGAGCAAATTTTGACAAAACACAAGTTATATGGATTGTACCAAGACGGTGTAATGCAGGTTGACAGATATTCTGAGAATTTTATGGATAAAGGTCGATCTTTTAAAAGCCTGTTAAACGACTGGTCTTTCAGAAATATATCAATAACTGGAAAGGCGCCTATAATAATAATAATAATAATAATAATAATAATAATAATAAATAATTAAAACTTTCAGTGCTCGTCCGAAGGTTGAAGGTGATTTGAGCAATTGACGGACTGACATAATAATTAAAAAAGAGAAAGAAATGTTATATTTAACGATGCACTCAACACATTTTATTTACGGTTATATGGCGCCATACGGATATTAAGAGAGGAAACCCGCTGTCGCCACTTCATGGGATACTCTTTTCGATTAGCAGCAAGGGATCTTTTATATGCACCATCCCACAGACAGGGTAGTACATACCACGGCCTTTGATACACCAGTCGTGGTGCACTGGCTGGAACGAAAAATAGCCCAATAGGCCCACCGACGGGGTTCGATCCCAGACCGATCGCGCATCGAGCGAGCGCTTTACCACTGGGCTACGTCCCGTCCCGACTGACAAAATAAAATGCATCAGACTATTTACAAAAAAAACAAAACAAAAAAACACAAGTTTTTGAAGGGTGGTTGAGAATTGTTTTTAAAGAGGGAAAGATTGGTGAAGTGATAAAGGATAGGATATGATAGTATATGCAATTAAAGTTCAAGCACGTCTCTCCTGGGAACAGTCTATGAAAGAAAGAAGTATTTTATTTAATGACGCACTCAACACATTTTATTTACGGTTATATGGCGTCAGACATATGGTTAAGGACCACACATATTTTGAGAGGAAACCCGCTGTCGCCACTACATGGGCTACACTTCCGATTAGCAGCAAGGGATCTTTTATTTGCACTTCCCACAGGCAGGATAGCACAAACCATGGCCTTTGTTGAACCAGTTATGGATCACTGGTCGGTGCAAGTGGTATACACCTACCCATTGAGCCTTGCGGAGCACTCACTTAGGGTTTGGAGTCGATATCTGGATTAAAAATCCCACGCCTCGACTGGGATCCGAACCCAGTACCTACCAGCCTGTAGACCGGTGGCCTAACCACGACGCCACCGAGGCCGGTGTACAGTCTATGACTTCGCCAATGATAACGTTAAGAGAACTGTACTTATACATCAAGTCGTTTTGTTAAAAACCCTCATTGATCCTTTAAATCAATCTAGCCCTGAGTTCAATGTAGCGTGGCGGGACGTAGCCCAGTGGTAAAGCGCTCGACCGATGCGCGGTCGATGTGAGATCGATCCCCGTCGGTGGCCCCATTGCGCTATTACTCGTTCCAGCCAGTGCACCACGACTGGTATACCAAAGGCCGTGGGATGTACTACCCTGTCTGTGGGATTGTGCATATAAAGATCTCTTGCTACTAATCGAAAAGAGTAGCCCATCAAGTGGCGATAGCGGGTTTCCTCTCTCAATATCTGTTTGGTCCTTAACCGTATGTCTGACGCCATATAACCGTAAATAAAATGTGTTGAGTGCGTCGTTAAATAAAACATTTCTTTCTTTCTTTCTTTTTAATCAATCTACCTGGAAGAGTCTCCTCATAGAGGATTTGGACGGAGACCAAGTTCTATTTTTACATAAAGACCACTATAGGAAAATAACATTTAGATTTAATAAATTGTGCCAGGATGTATTTTCGTGTTATCCCATGATAGGACATTTTATCTCAGTCAATTTGGTTTATGTATTCGAGTGACTAATAAGCCATTATATATATATATTTTTTTACAACACTTGGTATACAAAAGGTATCTATTTTGTTATCGATTTGATAAATAACCAATGTAATGTTTTTACTTAGGAAGATCTTTGTGGACTATATCAACTGAATGTAAATTATTTACAGTATTACGAATGATTGGATATACTACCAAATGAACTGGAAATCCCCCCAAACAAACAAACAAACAAATAAACAAAACAAAACAAAAAACTATCTAAATATAAGTAGACAATATGAAACTCAAACGTACTCAAGCTCAAAAATACCAAAAAGTAATGAAGCCATTTTACAAGCTTTTCATTGATAAACAAAAAGGGCAAGCAAAATTGGATAAAGACATCAACTGAGAATTTGTTTCATAGATTGTCTTTTCGAATACCAGGGGGCGGGACGTAGCCCAGTGGTAAAGCGCTCGCTTGGTACGCGGTCGCGTCGCTGGGCCCATTGGGCTAATTATCGTTCCAGCCAGAGCACCACGACTCGTATATCAAAGGATGTGGTATGTGCTATTCTGTCTGTGTAATGGTGCATATATAAAAGATCCCTTGCTACTCATGGACAAATGTAGTGTGTTTCCTCTCTAAGACTATATGTCAAAATTACCAAATGTTTGACATCCAATAGCCAATGATTAATAAATCAATGTGCTCTAGTGGTCTCATTAAACAAAACAAACTTTCGAATACCAATGATGCAAAAGTAATCTTTTCTGTTTAAACTTAACCACCAAATATATTACACTAACAGTGACCAGATATTTTTAGACTGAATTATGTACATTTTGCGGAGATACTAAAGAAACTCTAGTTCATTTGTTTGTTGAATGTCGCCATGTTAAAACTATTTGGCATTGCTTCCTAGATGATCTAAATGTAAAATGTGACACCGTCATACCTACCACTGCCGGCATACTTCGTTTTGAGGGTCTTTTTATTGATAGAGAGAGAGAGAGAGAGAAATGTTTTATTTAACGACGCACTCAACACATTTTATTTACGGTTATATGGCGTCAGACATATGGTTAAGGACCAAACACATTTTAAGAGGAAACCCGCTGTCGCCACTACATGGGCTACTCTTTCCGATTAGCAGCTGATCTTTTATTTGCGCTTCCCACAGGCAGGATAGCACACACCATGGCCTTTGTTGAACCAGTTATGGATCACTGGTCGGTGCAAGTGGTTTACACCTACCCACTGAGCCTTGCGGAGCACTCACTCAGGGATTGGAGTCGGTATCTGGATTAAAAATCCCATGGCTCGACTGGGATCCGAACCCAGTACCTACCAGCCTGTAGACCGATGGCCTAACCACGACGCCACCGAGGCCGGTTTTTATTGATAGTCTAAACATTTATATTACAATTCCATTTCAACTTATCTTCGTGCTTATATCCAATTAAGGTTCCTCGCTCGATGCGCGATCGGTGTGGGATCGATCCCCGTCGATGGGCCCATTGAGCTATTTCTCGTTCCAGCCAGTGCACCATGACTGGTACATCAAAGGCCGTTCTATGTACTACCCTGTCTGTGGGATGGTGCATATAAAAGATCCCTTGCTGCTAATCGAAAAGAGTAGCCCATGAAGTGACGACAGCGGGTTTCCTCTCTCAATATCTGTGTGGTCCTTAACCATATGTCTGACGCCATATAACCGTAAATAAAATGTGTTGAGTGCGTCGTTAAATAAAACATTTCTTTCCAATTACGGTTCATTCACACCTCAGCTTTCTGGGCTGTCTGTCCAGAACAGAGGGTTAGTTGTTAGTTGGTTAGTGGTTAGTGAGAGAGAAGAGGGTGTAGCGGTCTTACACATACCCATTAAGTCGTTAAAACTAGCTCTGGGTGGGAGCCGGTACCGGGCTGCGAACCCTGTACCTTCCAGCGTTATATCCGATGGCCTAACCACGACACCACTGAGGCCGGTTTGGTATTACCAACCTTTATTTGCTGTTAACCATTGCAGGGCTAGCCTTGCCACTCGCCAAATTCGCCAATTGCGAATTTTAAACTCAGTTGGCGAATATTATTTTAATTTGGCGAAATAATTTCATGTAATGAGTGGGTTTTTTTTTAGAAAATAATGGTGGGTATCTGCAATTTTTGAAGTTAAATAGATAAATTGGTGAAAATTTCTGCATATCCAGAGCTAGGCCTATAATAAAACACTATATAAAAAGACCACCTCAGCCAAATTATATTTCACGTTTAGGTCAAGTACGTTTTTTTTTTTTTTTAACGGGACTGAATTATATTCTCTTTATGTTTAGCCTCCGTAAAAACTGGTAAAATAAGACAAAAGTGGAAATATCTCAGTCGAGTACTTCAGATGTAACATGTAATTTGTTTGTATTAATTAATAATCATGTGGGGTTTTTTAATCTGTCTTTTTTATTTTAATGTATGCAGATAATCTCTATCAAACGCAAACTGTCGCATTGGTTAAAATCCATATTGAAATGCATAGAAAACATTTTAAAGACTGTTTTACACAGACACAATAATTATTAAACGAGAAAACCGCATTGCAACTCCCACATGACAATGCATTAAAAGTGCATTAAACAGTATATAGCGAACCAATTAGGGCGCCTGTTCGAGTGTTTTCCCACTCACACCTGTTTTACGTCGATTTTACTCAAACTGCACGAACATAACCTGTTTGGGTGTTTTGTCAACTATGGAATCCAACATTTGGACTTTTAACTACATCTCTGTCAGAAGAGCGAAGATACGTTATCGCCGTTTTGAAGTGCCCGACCTCGGTTAGTTTAACAAACACGTGCATTGTGTGTGTAACGTGCGCGTGTTGACCGAGACATAGCGGAAAGAAGACCTATTATCCGTGTGCATATTACCGATCAAGTGGCAAAACATTTTTTAAAGAGCGAAACCATCAAACTAAAGACCAAATAATTTGCGTTTTCTGTAAAGCCTTTTATTCCCATTGTACGTGGCAATTACCCTCTCGCACTACCAAACCAAAGAAACCGAAGAGAGACGGAAATTATCGATCGCTGTCGCGCACTTTCGTCTATACCCGATTGCGTATTATAGATATTTTACCGGTTGGTTTGAACGAGGTGGAGTGTTTGCCGGTGAAAGGTTTCTAAAGGAGAAAATAATAGGAAATAGATTTGTAGAAATCTAGCCCAGTCCGGGCCGTAGACTCCAAACAAACCACAACGTTCGGCCCACGCGGAACAAACCAATCGCTGGTCGCGTTATATTTGTCCAGCGTGAATAATAGATAGGGTAAATCAAAAGTTACGCATACGTTTAAACACAGTTCTTTGATTTTCTTTACCGTTAAACGAGAAGACACAAAAGACGGGATTGTGGAAGGGCTTGTTAAAATTTCATCGCCAATAAAAGCGCCAGGGCATTTCGGTTTATTTCGTCTCTAAAACAATTAGAGACTTCAAGCGGGCACCTGTTAAAGTTCGATTGTTCCCAGAGTCTCATTCAGACAATACAAATATCTTTTAACGTGTGTTTGAGATGAAGAGACTGCTTAAAAGCATGAACAGATTCAGTGAATCGTAGGTATATATTTATATATAAAGCGCCCAGACTTGTATAAATATTATATATGTATACGACTGCCATCAAACAATAAAAACAAAACCAACACGTGTCTTTTTCCCAGGATTTTTTTTTTTTTTAACTTACACAACACCTCGCAATATTATATATTATCTTAATTGGGAAAGATTTATTTTAAATCTATAATATAATACGCAACTTTTTAAACAGTTTTCGAGTGTTCTGGTCGCTTCTCCTCTTCATCTGCACTGCCGACGGCTTTTTTTTTCATCTACCCGATGAAATACCGCATTTCCCAATGATCTACTGTACACACATTGTGCTAAATATTGCGTTCAAAAATTAATTTCATAAATACAACCGTAATGGAGGCCGCCATCATTATATATATATATATATATATATAAATCAGCTAATGATAAGCTAATGAATTGTTAATGTTTGTTTTATTTAACGTCACCACTTTTGAGCATTTTGACGTATAGTCTTAGAGAGGAAAGCCGCTACTTTTTTTCATTATTAGTAAGGATTTTTTTTTTATATGCACCATCCCACAGACAGGATAGCACATACCACGGCCTTTGACGTACCAGTCGTGGTACACTGGTTAGAACGAGAAATAGCCTAATGGGCCCACTGACGGAGATAGATCCTATACCGATCGCGCATCAAGCGAACGCTTTACCACTGGGCTATTTTTTTACCAGGCCAGTGCTCCACAACTTGTGAAACAAAGGCCGTGGTATGTACTACCTTTCTGTGGGATGGTGCTTATAAAAGATCCCTTGCTGCTAATCGAAAAGAGTAGCCCATGAGGTGGCGACAGCGGGTTTCCTCTCTATATATCTGTAGTCCTTAACCATATATCTGATGCCATATAACAGAAAATAAAATGTGTTGAGTGCGTCGTTAACTAAAACATTTCCTTTCTTCCTTTCTGCCTTCTAAATAATTTTTTTTTTAGAGGGTCGAACAATATATTTTTAAAAAGCTGTTAACAGGAGGGTTTCGACCCTGAACCCCTCAGCACATGCCTCTGAATAGTTTAAACATGAGATGAAGTGTCGTAAAACAAACATTCTCTCCCCCCCCCCCCCCCCCCCCAACTCTCTATTTTAACAAGTACATTTCATCAATTTGTTACATAAAATTTAAAGCATATTAAAATCGGTATAAAAATATATATAAACATTTATTATTTCCACCTAAAAATCACTGGCGTAGCCAGGATTTTATGGGGGGGGGGGGGGGTCAACTTACTCTTACTACGCCACTGTCAAATACATTTATAATTAAACACCGGCCTCGGTGGCGCAGTGGTTAAACCATCGGACTACATGCTGGTAGGTACAGAGTTCGCAGCCCGGTACCGGCTCCAACTCAGAGCGAATTCTTAAGGGCTTATTGAGTAGGTGTAAGGCCACTACACCCTCTTCTCTTTCACTAACAACTAACCAACTAACAACTAACCCACTGTCCTGGACAGACTGCCCAGATAGCTGAGGTGTGTGTGTGCCCAGGACAGCGTACTTGAACCTTAATTGGATATAAGCACGGAAATAAGTTGAAATGAAATTATAATTACACGGGAAAATTAGTTCACTTTATAAATCTACAAGGTCCATATTGGTTTTCATTGTCCATATTCTGTCTTCCTTCTCTCATTTCGTTTTAATGTAGATTAGTTAAAAGTTAAAGTTTGTTTTGTTTAACGACACAACTAGAGCACATTGATTTAGTAATCATCGGCTATTGGATGTCAAACATATGGTGAATTTGACACAGTCATAGAGAGGAAACCCTCTGCATTTTCACATAAGTAGTAAGGGATCTTTTATATGCACCATCCCACAGACAGGACAGAACATATCACGACCTTTGATATACCGGTCGTGGTGCACTGGCTGGGACGAGAAATAGCTCAATGTGTCCACCGACGGGGACCGATCCTAGACCGACCGATGTAAATTAATGTTATTACACTGTTAGTAATAGCTGGTGTGTTTTACGTGCGTTAGTCTAAAACATGAAGATGCTCTCTCTATCTCTCGAATCGATCTTGTTACTGCACTTTTAGGATTTGAGATGGTGTATGTCGTATATTGATAATAATTTTCATGGTTATCGATTTGCTTAATCGATTTACTCAATCGATATGTTCGAAAGCTTAAAGATCGTCGTTTTCAGTTTAGGCGATCAAAGTCTTTTGTTTCCGGTGAAGAAAACAACTGTTGTGCCAGGGTTCAATAGCAATGATTGTTCTCGTGACACATAATAAGCGTCGGAACTTGCCCGAGACGGGCCGGATTTGGGGGGTGGGATGCTATATATTATAAATTCTCCTTTCGTTTTGGGAGATGGCCGTGCATAATATTCAATAATATTCAGAGTATTTGGGGCACACATACACACACACACACACACACACACACACACACACACACACACACACTCACATACAGGCGTACGCGGACCCCTCCTCCGACGACTGTGTCAGAGATGACTCAAACCTGGCAAGTTGGAATTGCGATCTTGGATACATTTTTAGAAATTACAATCTCGCCTCTTAACCATACTATAAAATCATTTACTGTTGCAAAATACGAATACATCTACTGTTTTAATAAACTCACAATGTCGCCTTTCTATATTATAACATCATTCACTAAAAAAAAATGTATAAAAAAATTGTTTAACGACACCACTAGGGCACATTGATTTATTAACTATCGGCTATTGGATGTCACACGTTTGGTAATTTGACATATAGTCTTTAGAGAGGATCTGTTAGATGCAGCATCCCACAAACAGGATAGCACATACCACGGCCTCGACAAATACCGATTAACATAGACTCTGTTGATATTTTCATATTAAAAAACACTCGTGACGAATCCTCCACACCGGCGTAGGAAGGTGCCAAAACTGTGTGTGTGTGATGGGGGGGGGGGGGGGGGCGGCGCACGCACACACACACACACATATAAATACATGTATAAAAAATATATAAAAACCATCGCTGCTGCAACAAAATGGGAAACATACCCCCCCCCCCCCCCCCCCCCCCGACCGCTTACTAAGCCAGTACTATATGTCTGTGAGGAAGTGCATATAAAAGATTCCTTGCTGCTAAAGGAAAAATGAAGCGCGTTTTGATGGAGACTACGTGCCAGAAAGTACCAAATGTTTGACATCCAATAGGCGGGGGGGGGGGGGGGGGGGGGGGGGAGACGTAGCTCAGCAGTACAGCGCTCGCCTGATGTGCGATCGATCTAGGATCGATTCCCGTCGGTGTTCTTCGTTCCAGCCAGTGCTCCACAACTGGTTTAATAAAGACCGTTGTATGTATTATCCTGTCTGTGGGATGGTGCATATAAAAGATCCTTTGCTGCTAATCGAAAAGAGTAGCCCATGTTGTGTGTGTCCCAAATACTCTGAATGTTATTGAATATTATGCACGGCCATCTCCCAAAACGAAAGGAGAATTTATAATATATAGCATCCCACCCCTAAATCCGGCCCGTCTCATATATCTGTGTGGTCCTTAATCATGTATTTCCGACGCCATATAACCGTAAATAAAATGTGTTGAGTGCGTCATTCAATAAAACATAATTTTCCTTTCTTCCTTCCTATAACCGATAATTAATTAATATAAAGTGTTCTAATGTTGTCGTTAAACAAAACAAGTTTTAGCTTTGACCATATATTACACCAAAAAATGGGTCATACCTACGTTTTAATTATAAGTTCTGTTCAGTTTAAATTTGTAGGGTCTACAAACACAATACCACAACTGACCAAAGGAAAAATGTAGCGGGTTTTCTCTGTTGACTACGTGTCAGAATTACCAAATGTTTGACATCTAATAGCCGATGATTTAATTACTTTATAAATGTGATCTAGTGGTGTCGTTAAACAAAACAAACAAACTTATTCACATATCGCTTTGAACCCGCTCCTACTAGTAGCCCTACAAAGAAAGTTAAAGTTTATATTGTTTAACGACACCACTAGAGCACATTAATTTATTAATCATAGGCTATTGGATGTCAAACATTTAGTAATTTTGACATATAGTCTTAGAGAGGAAACCTGCTATATTTTTCCGTTAGTAGCAAGGGATCTTTTATATGCACCACCTCACAGACAGGATAGCATATACCACGGCTTTTGATATACCAGTCGTAGTGCAATGGCTAGAGCGAGAAATAGCCTAATGGGCCCACCGATGGGGATCGTTCCTAGAGCGAGTGCTTTATCTGTGAACTACGTCCCGCCCGAGCTTACAAAGAAAGAATCATTGGCTTTACAATGACTGTGTTAAACCTACCCTGGGAACCGAAGAGAACGCTGTCCCTTCATCTACAGATGTTGTTTGTTCATAATACATGTAACCATACTTTTTTCTCTCTCCTTTTTTTTCTCTTTTTTTTTTACCTTCTCTTTAGAGGTTCATAGTTATCAACATTTCCACATATAACAGGCCTGTAGGAACATATAACAGGCCTGTAGGAACCGGGCAGGGGGGTGGCACAGCCCCTCCCCAACTCGATGAGAAAAATGTACGTTTTTGTCCTGCTCTATATAAACAAAGATTAAAATATTGCTTGTGCTCCCCATTAGAGGCTGCCCCCCCCCCCCCCCCCCCAATCCAACCCCAGGCAACGTTCCTAAGGGCTTGTATAGACTGTACGCTAGGAGATAATATGCAGTTTGTAGTACAGCTGTAACATAGTTTTAACCGTCTCTTTAGAAATTGTTCATAACTATCAATCAAAATTTCCACGAGCATATAAACAGTACGTAATTGAGAGTAGGGGTTTGGGGTTGGCTGGAGTCCAGCATTAGTTTGTAATAACCAGGAGAAAAATCAACATGTTTTTATAGACAGACAGACAGACAGACAGACAGACAGACAGACAAAGAGACGCATTTTTTATTTACGTCACATCTTGTGTACAGATTGAAATAAAAACAGTTCAACGGTAATAACAATAATACAGCAATAAAAGTACACACGCCACTCCATTAGAGTTATGATTGACTTTAAAACTATTAAAAGACTATCAGATATATTTAAAAAATATTGTATTTACAAGAAGTAAAACTAAAAACCATATCATATGTATAGGTCTATATGTTTAAAAGTTCCAGCCAGTGCACCACGACTGGTATATTAAAGGCCATGGTATGTGCTACCCTGTCTGGGGGATGGTGCATATAAAAGATCCCATGCTACTAATGGAAAAATGTAGCGGATTTCCTCTTTAAGACTACATGTACATGTATATGTCAAAATTAGCAAATGTTTGACATCCAACAGGCGATGATTAATAAATCAATGTCCTCTAGTGGTGTCGTTAAACAAAACAAACAAACAAATATGTATAAAAAATCTTTGGCAACGTAATAAAATAAGATGGCAACTTTTGGCTGTAATTTTAACAATATCCGGGTAGCTTAACAGTAATGACATTTTGTCTTCATTTAAAAGGTTATTGAAGTTTACTAACCGAAGCTACTGCCTTTTTAAAAAGATCTACTCTGTTTTCATATACACTTTTTTAAAGGCGAGAGGTGGGTAGCTCAAAATAAGTAGTCTTTGTACGTTTGTAAAAATACTGATAATTGTGAAGGATTAAAAACAGGTGTTTTACCTTGAAAAAATTAAAAGTTGGTAACGTATCTAAAGTTACAAATAGACTGGTATTATTTTTCACAAATCGAATCGATTTACTAAGGCAAGACACGTCTATGTACACAAGCACAAATGTCTATATATTCTACGACAATAATATTTTAATCCAGTGACAACAAAAATTGGACTGCATGTGGGTGTGGGTAATTTTTGGCGTGATTCCATCAGAGAAGTGTTCAAGCATGCTTGTTGTGGGCACAACCTCTGACTTCGCCAGAGAGTTCTATCCATGACAGGTGGACTGCATGGTTTTACCAGTCCTTTTATATGGTAGCGAAAAATTGTCATTTATGGAAAAATTATGTAACCAGTTTATAAAATTGTTACTACCTGTGCGGGAATCATGGAGTACTTGGACGTTATCAGCTATCGATTACTGTACAGTTAAGAATGATCATTTACTGGTATCGATAAACAGTCCAAGTTATTATTATTATTGGTGTAAACATTAATATTTTTTAATCACAAATGGATTATGTTTTAGATAATATTGGCTGTACATATATATGGTTATCACAATGTAATGATATTACTGGTGTTTCTGTGTTGAACATATAATATTAAGACAAAGCTTACTGATCAGTACTTATTGTTATGGTATACTTACATTGATAACTCATCCATAGCGTCAAAGTTAAAAGTATTTAAAAATAATGGTGCAATTGTTTGTTTGTTTGTTTGTTTTTTTTTTAACGACACAACTAGAGCACATTGATTTATTAATCATCGGCTATTGGATGTCAAATTTGGGTAATTTTGACAGTCTGAGAGAGAAAACCCATTACATTTTTCCATTAGTAGCAATGGACTTTTTATATGCACCATCCCACAGGCAGGATAGCACATACCACGGCCTTTGATATACCAGTAGTGGTGCACTGGCTAGAACGAAAAATAGCTCAATGGGCCACCGATAGAGCTGTTGCAATTGAGATACATCTCATACTTATAGAAAGAAAACACTGGTGTTCTTTATTACAATTTAGATTGTCAAATCATAAGCTTCCAGTTAAAACTGGCAGATGAAAAAATGTACCTCTACAAAATATAATATGCCCACTGTGTAATAATTACGACATCAGAAATGAGTTTCTGTCTGATATGTTGTGTATTTTTGTACTTAAGTATGTCATTGTACAGTATATTATATCCACCATTTTGTTACAATTATACTGATTGCTATATGTAAATATCTTCATATGCCGTGGACTAGCTAGGATCCGAATCAATCAAATTCAGTACAGTTCAGTTACAATCTAATTAGAATTAGCTCCACTGTTACACGTGGATCTAAAGACAGCCAGTTGGAGCTCATGTCCACCAATCAAATTCAGTACAGTTCAGTTACAATCTAATTAGAATTAGCTCCACTGTTACACGTGGATCTAAAGACAGCTAGTTGGAGCTCATGTCCACCAATCAAATTCAGTACAGTTCAGTTACAATCTAATTAGAATTAGCTCCACTGTTACACGTGGATCTAAAGACAGCTAGTTGGAGCTCATGTCCACCAATCAAATTCAGTACAGTTCAGTTACAATCTAATTAGAATTAGCTCCACTGTTACACGTGGATCTAAAGACAGCTAGTTGGAGCTCATGTCCACCAATCAAATTCAGTACAGTTCAGTTACAATCTAATTAGAATTAGCTCCACTGTTACACGTGGATCTAAAGACAGCTAGTTGGAGCTCATGTCCACCAATCAAATTCAGTACAGTTCAGTTACAATCTAATTATAATTAGCTCCACTGTTACACGTGGATCTAAAGACAGCTAGTTGGAGCTCATGTCCACCAATCAAATTCAGTACAGTTCAGTTACAATCTAATTAGAATTAGCTCCACTGTTACACGTGGATCTAAAGACAGCTAGTTGGAGCTCATGTCCACCAATCAAATTCAGTACAGTTCAGTTACAATCTAATTAGAATTAGCTCCACTGTTACACGTGGATCTAAAGACAGCTAGTTGGAGCTCATGTCCACCAATCAAATTCAGTACAGTTCAGTTACAATCTAATTAGAATTAGCTCCACTGTTACACGTGGATCTAAAGACAGCTAGTTGGAGCTCATGTCCACCAATCAAAACCTTACTTGCAGAATCCTGCCAGTGATTTAAAAATAATTTGAAAACATTCCGAATTATCCTGAGGGTATACGACATGTTTCGTGTGAATTACGAATGCCTTAAAACATGTTTTATTTTATAAAATAAATAATTTTTAATGTAAACTTGAAGACTGATAACCCACCCCGTACGTATTGGTATGGTTCACTGTACTGCGGCCACTAAAATAGACTCGCCCGATATTTTTAGAATTTGTATGCTCCCAAATAACGTTATAAAAGGCGAAGTGTGATTGGTCAATATTTAAATTATTATTTACAGACGAAATGTTACCTAGACATTGGGGACTACGCAGTGTTGTTAGTTTTAAATCACTGGCAGGATTCTGCAAGTAAGGTTTTGATTGGTGGACATGAGCTCCAACTGGCTGTCTTTAGATCCACATGTAATAGTGGAGCTAATTTTAATTAGATTGAGTTCAGTTAGCTCATTATTTTAGATTTCACAGAAATTTTTAATAATGCAATGAATCTTTTTAACAATCCAATTTCATTAACAGCAAAGGAAAGAAAAGCATTAGATGGTTTAAAAATAAGCACGAAAATAAGTTGAAAACAAATGTCTTTATGACGGTATTAGAGTCGATTTTTAAAAAAAAGGCAGTAGCTTCTATAGTAAACTTCATTAACCTTTTAGATAAAGAAAAAACAAATGTCATTACTTTTAAGCCACCCGGATATTGTTAAAATAACAGCCAACAGTTGCCATACTATCTTATTATGTCGTCACAGATTTTTATACATATAGATTTATTATACATAATTTATGGTTTTTAGTTTTATATCTTGTGAATACAGTATTTTCTGATAGTGATAATCTTTTAGTACTTTTAAAGTCTCTCATAACTCCATAAGAATGCCTTGTGCGCTTTTATTGCTATATTATTGCATTATAATTGTTGAACTCGTGTTTTTGGGTTTTTTTTTATTTTAATTTGTACACAAGGTGGGCCTTAAATAAAGAATTTGTCTGTCTGTCTATTAAGTACGTTTACAGAATTGATTTTACGCGAGTAACGAGTTTGCGGTTGTGGGGAAGAATTGGAGTTCTCGAATTTGTTTTATTTCTATTTTGTATACTAAATTTTGTTTTCCTATTAAATGCCTTTTTTGTTGTTGGTTCTTTGGGGGTTTTTGGTGGGTTTTTTTTTTTTTTTTTTTTTTTTTTTTTTTTTTTTTTTAGGGTTTTTAAATTTATCCTTCGTCTGAATTCTAGAAAGCGAATAGCCTTTGTTTAAAATATTCCCTCGGTGGAGCTATTTTCCGATTGGTCTTTTTTCCGTCTCAACTAGTGCCCCCGTACGACTGGTGTATCAAAGGTCATGGTATGTGCTGTCCTGTCTGTGTGGGAAGTGCATCAGGCTACAAAAGATCTTTTGCTACTAATGGAAATATGTATACATGTAACACAATGACCACATGTTTGACATCCAGTATCCGATAATTAATAAATCAACGACGTTACATGCTCTATAGGTGTCGTTAAAACAAAACAAAAACTTAAATACATTGAGGTTCAAGCACGCTGTCATGGACACATGCCTCAATTCGTGTCTGTTCGTGATAATAGTTAATAATTAGCAGTTAGTGAGAGAAGCCTGTTTAGTGACCTTTAGACCTGTCTATAAACCGTTAAAACTCACTTCACCGAGACCAGATAGCGGTTCAACTTTTGCGATGAAGTTCTATTGTCCCGAAGATAGTGTCCGGTTCGAATATGTGATGTAATTAGCACGTGACATTCAGCTGGTCACGTGATAGAAACAAAATGGCGGCTGAAATTAAGCCTGCCATTGGCAAAGCGTCTGGAAATGTTAGAAAACCCGTACTTATTAACAAATTAGAAGGATGCAACGACAGTATAAACATGGCAGTGATTATCCCCAAGGAAAATGGGGTTATAAGTGTCAGTGATGACAAGTACGTGTTGAATTTACTGATTTTTTGTTTGTTTCTGTTTGTCAGTGATTCATTGTCCACCCACTGTTAATGTTATCAGTTAAACTTGATGTCATTATAAGATCGGTTATTGACAACATTTGGGTCTCATTCGCCATTAACGTCAGCTACATATATGACATGACTTTCCTTTGGCACTGTTACTCAAACTTAATGTTGGGATTAGGGTTAGCAACAAAAATATTTATTTTCAAACCAATAAAAAAAAAAACAAGGAAAAGAATATAGCCTATCTGTTTGAAATGGATTGCCAGGTTGTCCAGGCATCGAAATAAGAATAGTGGATGATAGCCAGAGTTCTCTGATAGTAAGAGAGCTAAATAGACATTTGGGACAGTTAATTACCATCAGAGAACAAATGTCAATATATACACATATATATTAATACAGTGCTGTCTGGTGTATCGGCGCACCTAAGCATTCAGGGACCATTTTCTATGTGAACACTGTGAAATACTTAATAAAATGCATCTCTCACCAATGAAGAAGTGCATAATCTGAAAGACACTACAAATTGTTTTATGTCTGTAGTAAATAAACATTTTAAAATCGTGCATAAATATAGGCACCCCCTTGTATCCAAAACGATTTGCATGTCTGGTGATTCGGCGCAGTAGATGCGGATCGTTGACCCCGCTATTTATAAACCACCCATGACCTCACTTTTAGCCCATAAACGCTACACTATTGTTCCAGAATTATTTTAGTACTTTTTTGTTTTGTCTTGTTAAAAATATTACTATGAAAATGAACGATCACACATGACCCATCTCATGATCAGTTTCGGAATCGTTTTCTTGAGTGGCACAGTACTGCAGATGCATACATGTTCATTATCATGCATGGCTAAAGATGCCTACATGGATTTTATTTTTCTTGGGTAGATTGTGCACACACGTGGATCTTATTTCGCTTTTATTTTTTATAACAATGTGACAGTTGTGAACTGGAATGACTGTCAATTAAGGGGTAAAATTTTCGTTTTGTTTGCATTTGTCTGTGTTTTCCTTTTCAGTTTAAATAAAAATAACTGAACAAAATTATACTGTCTACTATAATTTAAAAAATGCGGGAAAGGTGTTTTTAGACTGGTTTTAATATTCTTAATATCAATAAGGATGACCCACTTCGCGTTTATATATATACGAAAACAGGTGAATGATTTATTTTGACATTATGATATCATTATTGATAATTCTAATTTTTGTTTTTAATTGCACTCTTAACAATAAATATGTTGACACTTGATTAACCATTGAAAAAGGAATTGAACTTTAATTCGTTAAAAACACTGACAACATGACAACTTCCTAAGCATACTTAAGCAAAATACCAAGTGCGCCGAATCACCGGACGCGCCGATACACCGGACACGGTTGTATTGCGTAATCTGTGCTTACCAAACTGTAGCTCAAGTCACCTCCAGCCCTGCCCTTATTTATCTAAAATACCATTTTTTTTCTCCAAATTCTGATGCCACAAAGCTTTAATTTGATTATTCCCGAGTCCAGTTATGTGACATTAAACTTATATAGTGAACTATTTTGCTCATTGTATTTTTCAGAACTGTTCGTGTGTGGTTAAGACGGGACACTGGTCAGTTCTGGCCGAGTATTTGTCATGCTGTGGCTGGTATGTACACGTACACCAGTAGTGGTCCAAACAGGACTGTTATTTTACTGTATAATACATGTTCTTCACAAATAATCAAATATTAATACTTCCATTTTTAAAAGTTAAAGCGATCCTTAAGTGTTTTTTTCTGTATCGAACATATAAACGCCATCTAACTTTTCATTTAATTATTTTTTCACTTCATCCGTCATTTATTTTTTTAACTTTGGAGCCAAGTTCACACATGATATCTGCTTTCATTGAGTCCACTTTCTCATTTAATAGTTTTATGTCAGACCTAAGAGCCAAAAGGATATCATTTTCAGTCTCTACTGGAGATTGTCGCGGATCTCTGTGACTTTTGTTCATTTTGCTAATTTTTGCTTGTGCCCGTGCACACGCTCAGTTCACCGATTTATATTGCTTGAAATAAATAATGAGTTTATTCCCGTTTTTTATTTATATGGTTACACAGAATGTTAGTTGTCTTGCAACACTCACAAAAACACTACAGTACTCACAAATTGTTTTCTTATTTTCCATAGTCCATAAAAGTTACTCAGCCACATTCTGTGTTTCGCCTTTCTTCGACTTCATGGTCGCTCCAGCCAGTGCACCACAACTGGTACATCAAAGGCCGTGGTATGTGCTATCCTGTCTATGGGATGGTGCATATAAAAGATCCCTTGCTAATCAAAAAGAGTAGCCCATGAAGTGGCGACAGCGGGTTTCCCCCCTCAATATCTGTGTGGTCCTTAACCATATGTCCGACGCCATATAATCGTAAATAAAATGTGTGGAGTGTGTCGTTAAATAAAACATTTCCTTCCTTCGACTTCATGGAGCATGTGCGAGTTCATGTGCCGTTTGTGACATTCGAAAAAACATTTACGTACACTCTTTTTCTTGAATAAAACTTTATACAAGTCCTGGCACTGGGAGAGATGGGAAAGATGTGAGTTCAACGAAAACGTGACCGCATCATACCACCCACATGACCGGAAATCCAAGGACACACAAGATGTAAACAGACGATTGAATTTTATTGAAAGTAAAATACAGCAAAGAATTAAAACTCTGGAAAAGTAACATTTAAGATTAGAAATACTTGATGCAAATGAAATCTTTTAATTTATGGGCTCCCCTTGGAAGGAGATATAAAAAGTGAGGATCCAGAAATGGTTATAAGCAAACTGTTTACTCAAAAGTAAAAAAGTGGACAGCACAAAAGTTGGGGAAATGTCCCTAATAAATGTTCACCATATGCCTCGGAGAAATGGGGAAGCCGGACTACACCCAGCCCAGGTGGGAGGCGAAGAAGTCTCGGTTGGACCTCCACCAATCATTGTTGTATTTGTTCACCAGGCCAACAGAGATTTGGTATTAAATTCAGCGTATCGCTTGAAAACGACTAAAATAACTGTTTGCACAGATCTTCCAGTAATGTTGAAGAAAGCTAGAGGAAAGTAAGCCAAGATTGCTTACGACATTCAACATTCAAACAAGAATTCGCCTGCTTGACACAACGGTTATTTTAGAAATTCAAAATAAAACATCTGATCCGTGGAAAATCGCACCTGGTATTGAGTTCAATGACTTGTAATGCCTGCATTGTTTTCTATGTGCTATGTAAACAAACATCACCGTGTTATATTGTGGGAAGTGAACAAGTGACAAAAATACTGGTGATTAATTGTGTATCACTGCAGTATACTGAATTATTGTACACTTTCACTTTACTGAACTGTTGTATATATATATATTTTTTTTTTTAACTAATCATTAGTAAGTAACCATTAACAATTCATATGGAATGAATATTTTGATGAACAAGCCAAAAAGGAATATTTGTGAAATGTTTATCAATGCAACTTGGGCTGTATACATAACCAAGTAGGGGTTGTAGTATTAATGTTAATATATATAAATATAGTAGCCTACCTATCATGGGATAACATACTGAGTGGTTCTTTAGACACACATTGGCTTAACAGATCATCCATGTAGGGATGTGTGCCGGTAGTTTAAAGGGTAATGAAGAGCCTATTTATCTCAGTAGACACATAGGCCTATTGGGTTATGGGGACACAAACAATAGACCACAAGCTCTCTACTGATTTGTGGTACTTTTTTAGATATTGTCAACTAAATTGGAGCCTATATTGGCACTTTAATATTTGTTCTCGGGGTCTGTTTTAAGGTACTTGGTATGTTGATCTAGCGTCTTTGGGATAAAAGACAGTCTGGTAAAGTGTTTTTATTAAGTATGCCATTATCCAACAGCCACCTACATATATTATGAGCACATGTATTTTATTTTATTTTATTTTACCTATTTAAAAAAAATAAAAAAATAAAATTAATTTTTTAGGGGTGGGGGGGGCAGACTCGGTAGGTTTCTGGTATTACAGTATTTATGTAAAGACAGGATTGTCAGAATTGACTTGCTTTATGTTGGCAGGGCTTCTAGAATTTTTTTTTAATCCACTAGCCATGGGATACATGATTTTAACAAGTTATTAGCTATGATTAAGTATTCACTAGCCCTACACCGGCCTCGGTGGCGTCGTGGCAGGCCATCGGTCTACAGGCTGGTAGGTACTGGGTTCGGATCCCAGTCGAGGCATAGGATTTTTAATCCAGATACCGACTCCAAACCCTGAGTGAGTGCTCCGCAAGGCTCAATGGGTAGGTGTAAACCACTTGCACCGACCAGTGATCCATAACTGGTTCAACAAAGGCCATGGTTTGTGCTATCCTGCCTGTGGGAAGCGCAAATAAAAGATCCCTTGCTGCCTATTGGAAGAGTAGCCCATGTAGTGGCGACAGCGGGTTTCCTCTCAAAATCTGTGTGGTCCTGAACCATATGTCTGACGCCATATAACCGTAAATAAAATGTGTTGAGTGCGTCGTTAAATAAAACACTTCTTTCTTTCTTTCTTTCTACAGTAGTCCATGTCACCAGCACTTATAGTTTTTTTATTTCTACTATTCACATGAATGTATTTGGAATTTCACATATTTTTATATCTTTTGATAATGTTAGCAATGGCTCTTTTAAATTTCATCTGTGAACTGTCAGGGACTGGGTGATTTAGATAAATGCAGAGATGTTTTTAGTTATCTAAGAAAACTGGCCTTGGTGGCATCGTGGTTAGGCCATCGGTCTACAGGCTGGTAGGTATTGGGTTCGGATCCCAGTCGAGGCATGGGATTTTTAATCCGGATACCAACTCCAAACCCTGAGTGAGTGCTCTGCAAGGCTCAATGGGTAGGTGTAAACCACTTGCACCGATTAGTGATCCATAACTGGTTCAATAAAGGCTATGGTTTGTGCTATCCTGCCTGTGGAAGTGCAAATAAAAGATCCCTTGCTGCCTGTTGTAAAAGAGTAGCCTATGTGGAGACGGCAGGTTTCCTCTAAAAAACAGTGTCAGAATGACCATATGCTTGACGTCCAATAGCCGATGATAAGATAAAAAATCAATATACTCTAGTGGCATCTTAAATAAAACAAACTTTACTTTATCTAAGAAAATTAGATTGCTCAATTTTCTGCTTGCAAGATACCCACTTTCCCAAAAATCGGGATCTTATATTAGAGCACAGTGGGGCTACGCATGTGTCATAAATTCATTTACTAATAATGCAAGGGGAGTTGCCATTTTATTTAAAGCAAATTTTGAATATAAAATGGGTAGAATAAAAAGAGATAATGATGGCAACTTCATCATACTAGAAATTGAAACAATGTCATATAAAATAACTTTAGTAAATATATATGGCTCTAACAAAGATTCACCTGAATTGTATAAAAGAGTTTTTAAAATAATTGCAGAATTGGATAATAAGTTTACAATTATTTGTGGTAATTTTAATCTAGTGCAGGATCAACAGATGAATACATACAACTATAAACACTTAAATAATCCTCACGCACATTCGGAACTAATAAATTTTAAAAATAATAAATAATTGCAGAATTGGATAATAAGTTTACAATTATTTGTGGTAATTTTAATCTAGTGCAGGATCAACAGATGGATACATACAACTATAAACACTTAAATAATCCTCACGCACATTCGGAACTAATAAATTTTAAAAATAAATTTAACCTCTGTGATCCATGGAGAATAAAGTATCCAAAATATAAAAGATACACATGGACAAAAAAATCTCCACTAAAAAAGGCAAGGTTGGATTTTGTCCTGGTATCTGAAGAACTAGTATCTAGTATTAAAAAAACCTGAAATAATCTCTGGATATAAAACCGATCATAATGCAGTAGAAATCTCACTTGTCCTCTCAAGGAAAAGGTTTTAGAAAATTCAGCAATTCTTTATTAGGTAATACACAATATGTACAGAATGTCAAATCTGTCATCTCTTCCGTAATAGAACAATATGCAGCACAGAAACTATTAGCTTAATTATAGATGACCATTTATTTTTTGAAATGCTTCTTTTAGAAATTAGAGGTACATGTATGACTATTTATCCTGGGACAGATGGTTTTACATCAGAATGTGCTTTGGAGACTGGTCCTATTTTCTATATGGACATACAGGTTATGCGAAAAGAAAATTAGGTTACCCATACAGGGAATGTTTTGTTTAAAAAATCTTGATTAGCGATATTTTAAAATTGATTAGCAAGTACTTATGAATGTTTTAAAATTGTGTAGTGATCTCTGAAACTTATGTAGTGAATTGCGACATGATACTGAGCAAGATGTTCCCTGCCATATATCAATAAAACTAAATTTTCAATTCTCAGATGCCTGTTTGACATAACATGATTTGAATTTGGTTTATTTATAATTTACGTACATCTGGTGCATTGTGTTTATTTAACAAAATAATGCTAAAAAGTTCCTTTGGTTTACTTCACAGGATGTGAATAGTTTATTTATAAATATATATATGTCTGGTACCTAGAGGATTCATCACAAATATTTTTTAATATGTAAAATATCAACCGAGTCTATATATATATATCCCAAACAAAAATTGCAAGCTTATTAAATACATGTAGCTGGTAACAACCTTGCGACAACCGCGTAACTACCACGTTTCGAGCTAGTATTTGGAACCTTTTTACAACCATGCGACTAGCTTGTTGCAAGCTTTTCTTACATGCTTGCAACTAGGTTATAGCAAGCTTGCCACACGCTTGTGACTACCTTGCAGCAGGCTTGCGGGAAGCTAGTGAGTTGAAGATATGCATGCAGTAAGCTTGCAGCAAGCATGCAGCTAGCTTGCGCAAGCATGCAGCAATTATTTAAGCTTGCAAAATGAAAATATGCTTGCGGGAAGCTTGTAGAATTACTGACTACCTTATGCGAGCTAAATGTTAGCTTGCAAATAACTTGCATAGGTTGTAACTACCTTGCGACAACCTTGCCGCAAGCATGCATTTTTGTTTATATGTTAATCGGTATTTGTCGAGGCTCTGCCGAGACAAATACCGATTAACTAGACGAGGTTGATGTTTTACATATTAAAAAACATGAGTAGCGAATTCATTTTATCCTATAACACTTCTAAAATAACATTTTAATTCATTTGTTTTAGTAAATCACAGTACTAAAGTCACCACCATTGGTAATGTGACGTCATCATGATTAGCACAAATTAGTTTGACGTCATGCATTTTAACTAAATCTTTGACCCATCAACAGCAACACATTACCTAGAGACCTTGGAAATGTGCATACCATTATTAACCCGGTTAATACACTAAATTTATCACATGGGTTTATAACATGAATATCATGGGTAAGTTATAGGATAAATCATGTGTAGTTACCAATATCAACTTGTTATTTTCAGATGAAGCGTCTTCGATGGAGTATAATGCAGAAACTCATCGTCTGTTCATTGGGCTTGACAATGGAACCATTTCAGTAAGTTTTATAAGTAGATTTGTTGTTTTTGTTTTAATGACACCACTAGAGCACATTCATTAATTAATCATAGACTATTTGGATGTCAAACATATGGTAATTTTGAATATAATTCAGATAACGGAACAGTCGATTACATAGGTAAAAATAATGTGAACCGACTTCTGATTACTTAATATTTTGAAATCGTGTCAAATTGTCGGATTGTTTAAATAGTGAACAATGATCTAGAGGTCAAAGGAGAAATTTTGTAACGTAGCTATGCATATATGATGTCACATAAGTGATGTCAAAAGTGAAATCCTGCTACTATACGGAGATGACTTTGCTTTATCCATCAGCATATTCTGTCAGTAGAAATGGTGGTTGCAGGATAATGTCATATATTTATATTTAGTATTCTTACGTTATACATACATGTAGTGTACATGTAAAAATCAGTGGGAAATATGTTGATTTCATGGTTCCATTTTGGTTTTTTTGCTTGCAGGAATTTATATTATCCGAAGACTTTAACAAGCTGAACCATGTTCGAGATTATATTGGTATGTAAATGTGTTACGTAGAGCTGACGGTATACCATATATACCATTCAGTATCGGTATCATGTCAATAAGTTTACCATGCCGAGCAAATATCAAAATACCGAAATTTCGGTATTAAAACTTTTTTCCCGACATTTAGTGAAGCAGTAACAATATATATCTTATGAATGCAAAATAGCTGAGAAGAAGAGAGAGATGAGGGCCTTTGGTATGGAATTTAATTTTATTTAGATGAAATTAGCAGTTGAGACATAACTCGGACATGCATTTAAAGCAGAGAATACCGAAAATACTGCTCGGTATCGGTACAGGGTATGGTATCAATACCAAATACTGTATCGATACTGAGGTAAATTGCCCCAGAAATACCGATACTGAACCTGAAATTTCAATACCGCCCAGGTCTAGTGTCATCATTTTGTCAGACCAGTCTTTTAAAAACAAATTTTATGGTTTCATTTTTTATTGAAAAACATTGACTAAACTTTACAAGCTACGTTTTAGACCACCTGTTAAAATGCTTTAAATTAAATAATTTTACAATATTATATCCACTTTCTAGATCTTATACTTTTTCTGAATTTGGATAATGAGATAATCGTCTTTACTAAATACTAAAAAACCCATTAGAATGATTTACCATTCAGTTTGTCAGTCTGCAATCAAAATATTGTGTGTATGTAAATTTCATGACTTGAGTTTGTATGAGAACGATAAGTAATTTATATCATCCATCCATCCGTCCTTATTGTTTTCTGAATGTGTTTTTCACAATGCCTTGAGATATTGACCTGTAAGTTTGTGTATTGCTTTATCATGTACTGTTATTGATCAAGTTTAACTTTCATGGCAGTTTGCCCATTTTGACAGGGTTATGTCCCTTGAGATTAGGAGATACGAAAATGTGTTTTCCAGACCTTTTTCTTCGCAATACCTCAAGTTATTGAAATAAAATGTTGTGTATAGCTTTATCACATTCTGTTATCGATCAAGTTTAACTTTCATGGTGATTTACCTATTTTTCACAGAGTTGTGTCCCTTGAATTTAGGAGATAAGAAAATTTGTTGGACCTAGTAGTGGCCACGTACATGTATTGCTTTAGCAGTACTTTCAGAATGCCTTGTTTAACTGTAAGATACACAATTGCTTGCACACAAACAGATATGTTGTATGTATATGTGTTGGGCTGATAAGATTGTAATTTAAAGCAAATAAACAAATTGAAAACAATTATATATATTATTTAATTTTTTCAGCTCACCAGGGCCGAGTGACCAGCGTAAAGTTCTCGCTGGCGTGCGAGTGGGTTCTCAGTTGTGGTAAAGACAAGTACTTCCAGTGGCACTGCTCGGAAACAGGGAGGAGACTAGGGGGGTACCAGGCGGGGGCCTGGTGTCTTTGTTTGGAATATCCTTTAGATGCGTTTATTTTAATGTAAAGTTTTCGTAACAGCATCTAAGTTGTGACTTGGTCAAATCAACTCTGCCTAAAAAGAAATACAAAATTACACAACAAGAGTTGTTAAAAAGACATTTTTTTAATTTTTTGTTCCCTGCATGTATTGTGAACATAATTTAATAGTCAGAATGGAAGTGGATGATGGGATGTAGAGATAGCTCAGTTGTAAAGCATCTGGTTGAGGAGGGATGGATAGGATCTATCCCATTCAGTGGATCCACAGATTGTTTTTCTCCTGTCCCAAATAGTGCCCCAAAGACTGTGGTATGCATCAGTGTTATGGGAATACACAAAGGCAAGCTCTGGGTGACCAGATCATTCCACCTAATTATCTACTAAACTTCCAAAATATCAGGGCTTCTAGATTATGGTATCCTGACTCCCATGGCTAGTAATATTCAATGTTGGGCTAGTAAATAACTATTATTGCCATGCCCAACAGCTAGTTGGGTTTTTTTTGGTCAGATGTTGCAGTTAAGTCTATTTTGTAAATTTGTGTATCATGCCCCCATCCCAACCCCCCCTCCAATGTTAGTGTTTTTAAGCTCTACATTGTATCTCCCTCTTTAGGTGAGATATCTGATTATTACTATCATTTAGTAAAATTGTATTAACTTTAACTTAAAGTAGGGCTTGTGAATTTGTAATCATGGATAATAATATTTTTAAATCGCTGATCCCATGGCTAGTGGATTTTATAAAAAATTCTAGAAGCCCTGAAAATATGTTTAGGCATTTAATGTAATTATTTTGCCAAATTAAAAAAAAACCCAGTTCGCTATTGGTGAATTTGGCGAGTGCAGAGCAAGTTATGACACCCATATAAAAGTTTGTTTGTTGCTGTTCTGGAGATGTTTTCATTTATTTGACCGGACGATGGGGGTGGGATTTAGCTATGTCGGTGTCAAGTGCTAGCATGAGATGCTTGTGTTGCAGAATCAAACCACCTTTGTGGAACCATTAACTGATTGGGCTTTTTCTCATTCCAACCAGTGCACCACAGCTGGTCAAAGGTTGTGGTATGTGCTTTCCTGTCCGTGGGAAAATGCATATAAAAGATACCTTGCTGCATTATTGAGAGAATGTAACAGGTTTCCTCTATTGACTACGAGTCAGAATTACTAAATGTTTGACATCCAGTGGCTGATGATTAATTCAACATATATCAATGTGCTCTAGTGGTGTCGTTAAGCAAAACAACCATCTTTTTTTTTTTTTGACTGGATGTTACGTACAGGGTGTGTTCCTTGACCACAGATCAGGTTTGACGAGCAGTCGAAGTACGGTTTTGTTGGAGATTACTCCGGGCAAATCTCAGTACTCAAGATCGGGCAGAGCAGCTTCCAGCTCATTACCACGCTCAAGGGACATTCAGGTATGTGTCGTTAACCTGTAACAAGATACTGATATAACTCAACATGATGTTACCACAGTTAGCAGTTTTCAGCTCATTACCACGCTCAAGGATCATTCAGGTACATATTGTTAACCTGTAACAAGATACTGATATAACTCAACATGATGTTACCACAGTTAGCAGTTTTCAGCTCATTACCACGCTCAAGGGACATTCAGGTACGTGTTGTTAGGTACGTGTTGTTAACCTATAACAAAATACTGATATAACTTAACATGATGTTACTACAGTTAGCGGTTTTCAGCTCATTACCACGCTCAAGGGACATTCAGGTACGTGTCGTTAGCCTATAACAAGATACTGATATAACTCAACATGATGTTACCACAGTTAGCGGTTTAAGCTCATTACCACGCTCAAGGGACATTCAGGTACGTGTCGTTAACCTGTAACAAGATACTGATATAACTCATTGATGTTACCACAGTTAGCAGCTTCCAGCTCATTACCACGTTCAAGGATCATTCAGGTAAGTATTGTTAACCTGTAACAAGATACTGATATAACTCAACATGTTACCACAGTTAGCAGCTTCCAGCTCATTACCACGCTCAAGGGACATTCAGGTACGTGTCGTTAACCTGTAATGAGATGCTGATATAACTCATTGATGTTACCACAGTTAGCAGCTTCCAGCTCATTACCACGCTCAAGGATCATTCAGGTACGTATTGTTAACCTGTAACAAGATACTGATATAACTCAACATGTTACCACAGTTAGCGGTTTTCAGCTCATTACCACGCTCAAGGGACATTCAGGTACGTGTTGTTAGGTACGTGTTGTTAACCTATAACAAAATACTGATATAACTTAACATGATGTTACTACAGTTAGCGGTTTTCAGCTCATTACCACGCTCAAGGGACATTCAGGTACGTGTCGTTAGCCTATAACAAGATACTGATATAACTCAACATGATGTTACCACAGTTAGCGGTTTAAGCTCATTACCACGCTCAAGGGACATTCAGGTACGTGTCGTTAACCTGTAACAAGATACTGATATAACTCATTGATGTTACCACAGTTAGCAGCTTCCAGCTCATTACCACGTTCAAGGATCATTCAGGTAAGTATTGTTAACCTGTAACAAGATACTGATATAACTCAACATGTTACCACAGTTAGCAGCTTCCAGCTCATTACCACGCTCAAGGGACATTCAGGTACGTGTCGTTAACCTGTAATGAGATGCTGATATAACTCATTGATGTTACCACAGTTAGCAGCTTCCAGCTCATTACCACGCTCAAGGATCATTCAGGTACGTATTGTTAACCTGTAACAAGATACTGATATAACTCAACATGTTACCACAGTTAGCGGTTTTCAGCTCATTACCACGCTCAAGGGACATTCAGGTACGTGTTGTTAGGTACGTGTTGTTAACCTATAACAAATACTGATATAACTTAACATGATGTTACTACAGTTAGCGGTTTTCAGCTCATTACCACGCTCAAGGGACATTCAGGTACGTGTTGTTAGGTACGTGTTGTTAACCTATAACAAAATACTGATATAACTTAACATGATGTTACCACAGTTAGCGGTTTTCAGCTCATTACCACGCTCAAGGGACATTCAGGTATGTGTCGTTAACCTGTAACAAGATACTGATATAACTCAAAATGATGTTACCACAGTTAGCAGTTTTCAGCTCATTACCACGCTCAAGGGACATTCAGGTACGTGTCGTTAACCTGTAACAAGATACTGATATAACTCAAAATGATGTTACCACAGTTAGCGGTTTTCAGCTCATTACCACGCTCAAGGGACATTCAGGTATGTGTCGTTAACCTGTAACAAGATACTGATATAACTCAAAATGATGTTACCACAGTTAGCAGTTTTCAGCTCATTACCACGCTCAAGGGACATTCAGGTATGTGTCGTTAACCTGTAGCGAGATACTGATATAACTGAACATGATGTTACCACAGTTAGCAGCTTCCAGCTCATTACCATGCTCGAGGGACATTCAGGTATGTGTCGTTAACCTGTAGCGAGATACTGATGTAATTGAACATGATGTTACCACAGTTAGCAGCTTCCAGCTCATTACCATGCTCGAGGGACATTCAGGTACGTGTTGTTAACCTGTAACAAGATACTGATATAACTCAACATGATGTTACCACAGTTAGTGGTTTTCAGCTCATTACCACGCTCAAGGGACATTCAGGTATGTGTCGTTAACCTGTAGCGAGATACTAATATAACTCAACATGATGTTACCGCAGTTAGTAGTCGACAGGACAGAGCAGGTTCCAGCTCATTACCACGCTCAAGGGACATTCGCCACATGTGTCATGTATCTGTAACAAGATACTGTAAATCAGGAAATGTTAGCTTATTCCTTTTTTTATTTTCTGATACGACTTCACTAGAGTTTTATGCTGCTAGTATGTCACCTATTTGAAATTTGCTAAATTTTACGATGTTACCAGTCTGAGAGTGTTTGTTAGTAGACGGCAAGTGCTGATTTTTGGCGCCTATTGTTGCCTTCACCACCATTGCCTACCTTTCCTGTTATGCACCTCACTGTGTTCAGTAGATGTACAATGTACTGCACAAGTAAGGCAATCTTATAAAACAGACCTCTAAGAATGGAGGTGGGTACCGGCCTTGGTGGTGTCATGGTTAAGCCATCGGACATAAGGCTGGTAGGTTTTAACGACTCAATGGGTAAGTGTAAGACCACTACACCCTCTTCTAACTCGCTAACCACTAACAACTAACTCACTGTCCTGGACAGACAGCCCAGATAGCTGAGGCAGCATGCTTCAACCTTAATTGGATATAAGCACAGAAATAAGTTGAAATAAATTAAATGGAGGTGGAGGAAATAGCTCCATGGTAAAACGTTCACGTGATGCACGGTTGGTCTGGGATCGATCCTCATCGGTAGACCCATTGGACTATTTCTCGCTCCAACCATTGCACTACGACTGATATATATCAAAGGCCGTGATATGTTCTATCCTGTCTGTGGGATGATGCATATAAAAGATCCCTGGCTACTAATGGAAATATGTAGGGGGTTTCCTCTCTTTGTTGTTAAACAAAAAAATAAAACAACTGTGAATGCAACATTGGTGTAAACCATTTATGGGTTGTGCACAAACAAATTCAGGTAATCAATTTGGTTTCTGCATAACCCGTCAAGACGAAGTAAATGATGTTCTGAATTTAATACACATTGAAAAATGGTTTATGGAAAACTTGACAGCATTTTGTTTTTCACGGGTTGCCATTATGACTCTTGGTTGATATTAGACACAAATTATTTTTTATTCCCATTTATTTGACAGCTAATAGTCACTGATTTCTCTTGTTTCTATTGCCATATCTATATCTATATCTATACATATATATCTATATATCTGTATCTATGTATATGTGTGTATATATATATATATATATATATATACAGTAGAATCTCATTGGCTCGAATGCCCAACGGTCGAACCTACCGGTATTCTCGAACCAAGAACAATGTCCTGATTTGTTTCTCTATTAAACCCTTTTATTTTGGTGCTGATTGGTCGAATACCCCTAGGGTCGAACAGAAGCTTTCTCTCGAACCAGTTTATTAGTCCGAACTGTAAAATTAAACATATATAGCTCGAACGACTAAGTCTATCCGAAGAAATACAAAAAATAATTTATATTTATTTACAAATTTTTCATTGACCCTTTCACGTCAGTCACAAAGTAAGTTAATATAAATTCGGAAGTGGAACGAATTAATCCTAGATCATATGCCGGCATCTCATGTTGTTTATTTAGCACCTATCGGTAATTATCTTTCTAGTACAGATAATAGTACTACGATAATCGTGAGCTGAATGAACCTTGCCTGAAACACCAATCAATTGGTGAGCCTAGTTCGGCCTCGCCGGTTTACTTTAATCATTTTAATCGCTACTCTACGCAACAGCGTCGGCATATTTTGTTTTTAACTTGAAATACAGGAGAGATCAATGTAATGTAGTGATTGCAACAATAAACGGTAAAGGGCCTCCGCCTGTGCTTCATGCACTTTCATTCTTTTCTCAACGTTGTCAATACGTCGCAAAAGATTCTACAACAGCATAATAAAGAACGATTTTTTAAATTAATAAATATTTATAAATACAGACTACCAGTGTGTTTGTTATTTGTTTATTCAACGGTGATAAATAATAGTTACAAATATGTATCTCATCCGACATTTGAAGGCGACTTCGTTACTCATGAGTCAATCGGACCATCTCTCCCAAGCCAGTTTTACGGAAATATGCGAGGTATTCCGATTGGTTTTTGTGTTACAGAAGCACCCGACAACGGCCGAATGCATGCTTCGAACTACCCGATGGGTCGAACAAACTTTGATGCACCGACAGTGTTCGAGCCAATGAGATTCTACTGTGTATATATATATATATATATATATATATATATATATATATATATATATATATATATACACACAGTAGAATCTCATTGGCTAGAACGCCCAACGGTCGAACCTACCGGTATTATCGAACCAAGAACAAAGTCCCGATTTTTCTCTCTATTAAACCCCTTTATTTTGGTGCTGATTGGTCGAATACCCCTAGGGTCGAACTGAAGCTTTCTCTCGAACCAGTTTATTGGTCCGAACTGTAAAATTAAACATATTTAGCTCGAACGGCTTCGTCTATCGTGTTGTTTATTTAGCACCTGTTGGTAATTATCTTTCAGGTACAGACAATTGTAATGCAGTAATCGTTAGATGAATGAACCTTGCAAGAAAATCCAATCAACGTACGAGTCAATCAGACCATCTCGCCCAGTCGGTTTTAAGGAAACATGCGAGGTTGTCCAAATGATTTTTGTGTTAAAGAAGCACCCGACAACGGCCGAATGCATGGTTCGAACTACCCGATGGGTCGAACAGACTTTGATGCACCGACAGTGTTTGAGCCAATGAGATTCTACTGTATATATATATATATATATATATATATATATATAATAACTTTATTGTTCCAGTGAAAGTTGGTAATGTCAGAGATCTTTTACCATACATGTGCTGAGGTATCATTTGATTGTTTATTGTTTTTCAGGCAGTATTCGTTGTTTGTCGTGGGATGTTGATAGAAGTCTGTTGTTTAGTGGCAGTTTTGACCAGTCCATCATCGTCTGGGACATTGGTGGCAAACAGGGCACAGCGTTTGAACTGCAGGGGCATCAGTAAGCAAACTAAACATCAGTTAAACAGAGAACATTGTAGGATACTAAAAAAACAAGGTCTTAAATTTAAAAGTTAAAGTTTATTTTGTTTAACGACACCACTGGGCACATTGATTAATTAATCATGGGCTATTGGATGTCAAACATTTGGTAATTCTGACTCGTAGTCATCAGAGGAAACCCGCTACATTTTTCCTAATGCAGCAAGGGATCTTTTATAGGCACTTCCCCACAGACAGGAAAGCACATACCACAGCCTTTGTCCAATTGTGGTGCACTGGTTGGAACGAGAAAAAACCCAATCAGCTGAATGGATCTACCAAGGTGGTTCGATCCTGCCACGCAAACACCTCAAGTGAGCCGATTGTCTTAAATTTAATGCGCAAATAAAAACTAAGCTTTTTTTTTACAAAACTAGTCATGCATAAGCATTGGACGAACGAAACTAACATTCTCACAATTTTCAGTTACTATTCTGTCTGTACCAAAGTCAATCACTGTTAGGCTCAGTGCCATATCTTTTTAATAACCTTTTAACTCGCCAATATCAAATGCATAAAGATATCCTTATTAGTTCCCTACCGTTCCGGTGTGGGACGTAGCTGGGTGGTACAGCACTTGCCTGATACGCGATCGATCTAGGATCGATCCCTGTCGGTGGGCCCATTGTGCTATTTCTCATTCCAGCCAATGATCCACAACTGGTGTAACAAAGGCTGTGGTATGTATTATCCTGTCTAGGATGGTGTATATAAAAGATCCCTTGCTGCTAATCGAAAAGAGTAGCTCATGAAGTGGTGACAGCGGGTTTCCTCTCTTTATATCTGTGTGGTCCTTCACCATATGTCCGACGTGATATAACCGTAAATGAAATGTGTTGAGTGCATCGTTAAATAAAACATTTCCTTCCTTCCTTCCCCTACTGTTCCAACCGGGGGAGACTGTAGGTTTTAACTCTGTCATTCTGTCTGTCCTACATATAGTTTTCTGGACATTTTATCACACAATACTTTAAGACACTGATTGAGCTGAAATATTTTGTATAGCTTTATCATGTACTGTTGCAGATAAAGTTTGACTTTCATGGCGATTTACCCATGTTTGACAGAGTTGTGACCCCTTGAACTTAGGAGATATGAAAATTTGTTGGACTCAGTAGGGGACATGTATTGCTTTAGCAGTACTCTCAGAATGCTTGTTTTTATGTTTTTAAGTCCAACTTTCATGTTTTTCTTGGCTCATCCAACAGGGTCCATTGCAGTTTTTAAATTCCTTCAAAGTCTTTCAATTTGAAAAAAATTATTCTTAGGTTTTTGAAAGTCTTTGAATTGTAATAACAGTCTTTAAAAGTCTTTAAATTCACACAAGTCATAGCCAAAGCAACGATGATATCTTTTACAGCTGCATGCATTTGATATTTTCCAGTTACAAGGTTTAATCTGTCATGATGCATATAAAAAAGCTAAAATCTTTGCTATTGACAGCAACGTAAACAAACTGATTTGGTATTTTTATCACATTCTATTGTCTCTGACGGCTGTGTAAAAGTCTTTGAATTTGTTTGGTCTTTAAGGCTATGAACCCTGTTCAATGTTCTTGTTTCTGTTTCCAGTGATAAAGTCCAGGCTTTGGTGTATGCCTCTGGTACAAAACAGTTGCTTAGTGGCTCGGATGACTGCATTCTAGGACTGTGGGATATGGATGTTAAACGCACAGAGGTAAGATCTTCAAGTGGTTTAAACAGTTTTTATTGGTGGACACATATATCATGCAGTTTTGGAATCAGCCAACAGGCATAAACCTATGCTAAGGCCTCTCCCTAAGACAAATTCCCCTAAAAACCGTGGACTGGCACAAATATCCAGATGTCTAGAATCTTCTATTGGGTCATGGGCATCCTTTTCCAATCAGTACTTCCTTCTTTCTCCTTGGCTTCTATAGTCTCGATGCATTTATATTTTGATTACATTTTGTCTAAGCCATCTCATGTTTGGTGGGTTTTTTTAATGCTTTTGAAAGTGTTGATACTTGTTAATGGCCCCATCTCCTCCCCAACATGGAGGTATATATTTTTTTTTTCCAGTTATATATAGACATAATGTAATATTATTCCTAAATAACCTATAGGTTTTATTTCCTTCCTTCTGTGTGTCTTGTCTTTTGTTCGTCTGTACAGATCAAGTATGAATGCCGTGGCAATGTACCCTTTTGTAACAGAGTTATGACCCTTTCCTGGGCTCGGTAAGGGACTTCTGTTGCTTTAAAAAGTACTCTCAGAATGCTTGTGTTAAATATTGACACATTCCAAAATAATCTACAGAAATTTAAATATAGTATTCAATTTATTAAGTAAATGACTTTCTGCTGCTTGTTTTTGTCAGACCCCGGAATGGGCAGAGAGTGACACGTGTCAGAAATGTAGTTCACCGTTCTTCTGGAACTTCCGGAAGATGTGGGACGACAAGCGGATTGGCATCAGACAGGTAAACAGAATCTGTCACTCAGTAACTGTTGTATCAGTGACAGTGTTAACTATTTATCTGTTTTTGCAGACTTAAAGATGGCAGATCAAATGCAAGGTTTGGCAGGTTATTTCAATGTCCGACACGATCATTCGTACCTGCTCTACTGAAATAATAGTAGGAGGACATATTAAATTGATGACCTGTACTATCTAAAATATTGGGTTACCTTTACTTTAACATGAATGTTTTGCTTGGAATGTATGTACCATGTAACATAGTGAAAAACCATAATATTATTCAATTTAAAAAATCCAAGATGGCAGCATAAAATCCAATATGAGTGAGATCCATCCCCGTTGGTGACCCAACCCCACATCCTCCGTTTAAAGTGCTATTTTTAACGACTTTAAAAACAACGACAGTTATCATCCAGTAGAGCTTACAATACTAAATAATCCTGAAAATATAACTTGCCCTCAAACACGCAGATTTGACTATCTTTGGCGGCTTAGCTCTTATGCCTTCAGCATGGTGCATATAAAACAAACCTTGCTGCTAATCAAAAAGAGTAGCCCACAAAGTGGCGACAGTGGGATTCCTCTCTCAATAGCTGTGTGGTCCATAACCATATAACTGACGCCATATAACTGTAAAATAAAATGTGTTGAGTGTGTCATTAAATAAAACATTTTCTTTCCTTCTTTTTGCCTTCAGCAAACTCAAACTTTCCCGATTTAGAAATTTGTGACCTCTCTTCCTTTACAAAATCCTGGCATCGTCAAAATGAGCTGGGGACAATAAAATAATTAAAAAATTAAAAAAAAACAAAAACATTCCTGGATCTGCCCCCATTACAGTGTTAAAAACTAGGGTCATCTGATTTAACTGTTCCATAATGTCAGTCTTGTGTGCAGAGATACTGGTTTTAGTGCATGTATTGAGTTTTTATTTTTAATGGGTAAAACCTCCGGAGGTCATGACGTGTTTCTGTGTTTGTTTTCAGCACCACTGTCGGAAGTGTGGGAGAGCCACATGTGCCAAGTGCAGTGCTCAGAAATCAACCATTCCACAGCTAGGCTACGAGTACGAAGTCCGCATATGTGACGAGTGCATTTCTACTATAACGGATGACGAGTGAGTCTTTTAAAAACAGTCTGTGGGATGGTGCATATAAAAGATCCCTTGCTGCTAATCAAAAAGAGTAGCCCATGAAGTGGTGACAGTGGGTTTCCTCTCAATACCTGTGGGGTCCTTAACCGTATGTCTAACGCTATATAACCGTAAATAAAATGTGTTGAGTGCTTCATTAAATAAAACATTACCTTCCTTTAAAAACACGCACAGACGCAATTTATTATCCATATGCAGGGTTTAAAATGCTGTTTCCCAAATCTTTTTTTTGTTTTCGCCAAAAAGAAAATTTGAAAATCATGTGACATTTGTAAATCTGCTTCAAGTTTGTCTGTTTGTCTAATTGAAACTTTAAGGTCATTACAGGGTTTCTTATCAAATTTCTCATAATTTTTGGTGTCCAGTTTAAATGTTGCATATGATGTAAAATTCAGGGATGTGATTTTTCAGCTTTTTTGTGTAAAATAATTTTCACAAAGTTTACTGTAGACTGGATTTGATCTGCATGAAATGCTGAAAAAATTACCTTTACATAGGTATGGTACAGAGGTGACAGCTTTTTAAAATCAGTTCAGCTTTTATTTTTAAATGCCTACGACATCCCTGAAAATTTACCAGTGCTGTTCAGCTTTGTACTGTAACAGATGGTGAATCTGTGATACACAGACACACGCCACTCTGTTATTACAATAGGTTTTAAGCTGTCATTCGCCAAATCATCAAATTTAGATTAAAGCTGAATTTAGCACATCTATTTTGTTTAGTCGATAATTCTAATATGAAAATTATGTGTTATTTCCAGCTGAAATAAATGCATTCATTTAAAAAAGAGCTTTAATCTTTTTTACATTTTACTTGGCTAACTAAATCCATCCCTATAATTAGTCAAATGAATGCATTTGTTTAAAAGAGCTTTAATCTTGTTTTACTTTGTTTTCTTTGTTGGCTAACTGAATTCAAACTTGTAATTATTAACATTTCATTTCATTTCAACTTATTTTCATGCTTATACCCAAATAAGGTTCAAGCATGCTGTCCTGGGCACACACCTCAGCTATCTGGGCTGTCTCTCCAGGACAGTGGGTTGGTTGTTAGTCGGTTAGTGGTTAGTGAGAGAGAGGAGTGTGTGTAGGGGCCTTACACCTACCCACTGAGCCCTTAAGAATTCGCTCTGGGTTTGAGCTGGTATCGGGCTGTGAAGCCTGTACCTACCAGCCATCTAGTCGGGATGTCTTAACCACTACACCACCGAGGCCTGTCAATTATTAACAGTACTGATCTCGGACTTTGTTGTGTAATTAATAATTTCAGTCGCGCCCCACTGGCCACGTTCCACGACACGAAGCACAGCATCATGTACATGCACCTAGACGAGACCCGCAAACAGCTGCTCACTGTCGGCAAAGATAGAATCATGAAGGTACATTTATGTCCTTTGACCTTCAGAGGGGCGGGATGTAGCCCAGTGGTAGAGTGTCCGCCTGATGCGCAGTCGATTTGGGATCTTTGATATTACATACATGGGGGCAGGACGTAGCCCAGTGGTAAAAGTGTCTGCCTGATGCACAGTTGATTTGGGATCTTTGATATTACATACATGGGGGCAGGACGTAGCCCAGTGGTAAACGTGTCCGCCTGATGCGCAGTCGATTTGGGATCTTTGATCTTACATACATGGGGGCAGGACGTAGCCCAGTGGTAAACGTGTCCGCCTGATGCGTGGTCGATTTGGGATCTTTGATATTACATACATGGGGGTAAAAGTGTCCGCCTGATGTACAGTCGATGTGGGATCTTTGATATTACATACATGGGGGTAAAAGTGTCCGCCTGATGTGCAGTCGATTTGGGATCTTTGATATTACATACATGGGGGCAGGACGTAGCCCAGTGGTAAACGTGTCCACCTGATGCGCAGTCGATTTGGGATCTTTGATCTTACATACATGGGGGCAGGACGTAGCCCAGTGGTAAACGTGTCCACCTGATGCAGGATCTTTGATATTACATACATGGGGGCAGGACGTAGCCCAGTGGTAAACGTGTCCACCTGATGCACAGTCGGTTTGGGATCTTTGATCTTACATACATGGGGGTAAACGTGTCCACCTGATGCACAGTCGATTTGGGATCTTTGATCTTACATACATGGGGGTAAAAGTGTCCGCCTGATGCACAGTCGATGTGGGATCTTTGATCTTACATACATGGGGGTAAAAGTGTCCGCCTGATGCACAGTCGGTTTGGGATCGATCCCCGTCGGTGGGCACATTGGGCTATTTCTCATTCCAGCCAGAGCAAAACGACTAGTATATCAAAGGCCGTTGTATATGCTATCCTGTCTGTGGGATGGCACATATAAAAGATCCCTTGATACAAATGGAAAAAATGTAGCGAGTTTCCTCTCTAAGACTGTGTGTCGGAATTGCCAAATGTTTGACATCCAGTAGCCAATGATTAATAAATTAATGTGCTCTAGTGGTGTTGTTAAACAAAACAAACTTTTATAGCCCAGTGGTAAAGTGTCCGCTTGATGCGCAGTCAGTTTGGGATCGATCCCCATTGGTGTGCCTATTGGGCTATTTCTCGTCCCAGCCAGAGCACCACGACTTCTATATCAAAGGCCGTGGTATGTGCTATCCTGTCTGTGGGATGGTGCATATAAAAGATCCCTTGATACGAATGGAAAAATGTAGCCAGTTTCCTTTCTGCGACTATGTGTCTGAATTACCAAATGTTTTAACATCCAGTAGCCAATGATTAATAAATTAATGTGCTCCAGTGGTGTTGTTAAACAATTTTTTTTTTAGCCCAGTGGTACAATTGTTTTGTTTAATCTGGTTATCTTGACAATATGATTATATATGTACAGTATGTATATGGGTATAATATTATATTATATACAATTATGTTTTTAATTTTATATAAATTTAATATGATTATATATGTACAGTATGTATATGGGTATAATATATTATATAAAATTATGTTTTTAATTTTATTTAAATTTAATATTATATATGTACAGTATGTATATGGGTATAATATTATATTATATACAATTATGTTTTTAATTTTATATAAATTTAATATGATTATATATGTATATGGGTATAATATATGATATACAATTATGTTTTTAATTTTATTTAAATTTAATATTTATATATGAACAGTATGTATATGGGTATAATATATTATATACAATTATGTTTTTAATTTTATTTAAATTTAACAAATTATTTTACTTTTACAGTTGTGGGATCTATCAAGCGTTATGCACTGAGATTAATCAACACATCAAAGGAAATGGACCAAGTAGTTAAATGTTCTATGTATGTTGTCTTGGCAACACTTCCTGTTCACAAAGAAGAAGCTGTGTTTTTAATTGTTGAGCTTTTTTAACAGAAAAAGAGAACATTGTTTGGACACATGTTGGACATTGTGAATTCGTTGTTGCTTCTTTCATCAAAGCATCATTCAAGGTTAAAAAACAAAATTCCACTTTTTATGATGGCCATAGAACTGGATGTCTCTTGAATTGCATGTTGTAGCACTAGTGTTTAAAAGGGACACCACTCTGGCTGATTCCATTGTGTAGAGTTATCTTTTCCTTCAGTCAATTAATTTTATGACTAGTAATTATTGTTCTGCTAGGTTGTCCTTTGTATATACATCTGTGTTAGGGACAGATTTAGTGGGTACATCTAAGTGCGTTAGGGACAGATTTAGAGGGTACATAAAAATGTGTTAGGGACAGATTTAGAGGGTACGTAAAAATGTGTTTGGGGCGGATTTAGAGGGTACGTAAAAATGTGTTTGAGATGGATTTAGAGAGTACGTAAAAATGTGTCGGGGACAGATGTAGAAGGTACATAAAAATGTGTTGGGGACAGATTTAGAGGATACGTAAAAATGTGTTGCAGACAGATTTAAAGGGTACGTAAAAATGTGTTGGGGATGGATTTAGAGGGTACATAAAAGTTTGTTAGAGACAGATTTAGGGGGTAGTATTGCAAATTTTAGGAACAATTGGCAAATTTTATTTTAATTTGGCGGAAAAAAATTCATGCAATAATTGATATTTGCTGGAAAATAACTGAGTTTTGCATTTTTGGACATAATTTGGCAAAATGTTTTGCACACCCAGAGCTAGCCCTGGTTGGTACATAAAAGTATGTTAGGGACAGATTTAGATGGTATTTAAAAGTGTGTTAGGAACAGATTTAGGGGTTACGTAAAAGTATGTTAGGGACAGAAGTAGGAGGTATGTAAAAGTTACGGATAGCTTTGGAGTATGTAGGCTATGTACATATGTTGGGTCCTGTATACTTAAGTGTCGGGGTTCGATTTTGAATGGAGGTACTGTGAGGAAATTGCTCAATACAGTCAGAAGCCCTAGCCTCTATTCATCATGTACAGTTTTTGTCTCAATTTAAAATAGCTATTTTAGTTAATATAAATGTTGATTGTATGTGTCATATATCTGGTGGTTATAGCACTTAGTTTCTTTCTTGTTGATTTTTTTTTTTTTTGACATTCAAATTGTACATTATTGTTATTCATTACGGAAGACTGTTTGTTAATTAGGGCTCATTCTTACAGATGTCACCAGGTATTTAAAAGGGTTTGTTTTCATATAAATGAGCTAGTTAATATTTCATTTTTTTCAAGGCAGAGAACTGTATTAAGGGATCTTCTTGAATTGATCACATGGGATGGGGTGGGAATACGGAGGCAACATCAGTATGTACAGAAAAAATTTGCAGCAGAAAACAATAATTATGATGCCTCGTGCCTCCCCCATGTCAATTTTGGAACAGCCCTAAGGAAAACAATTGCCAAATGAGTGGGATTTCTGTTTTAAATTCCCCCCTGGTGACAATCATGATTCTGTTAGGAACTTGTTTGAGACAGTGTTTTTAATCATGGTCGTGTTTGATAAATCAAAATATTGTTAAAACAAATGGACTAACATGTTTACATGGAAACCACAGTGTTTGCTTATGTAATTAGTCTAGGATTTTTTTTTTTTTTAAAGAGTTTTGTATGGTATTCTTATTCCCTGTAAAGTGGCATTCTAGTACTACGTAATACTTGAGGGGAAGGGTATGTCATGATATGTGTTACAAAATATAGGGCAGGGGGTGTTTGCCGAATGCTGAGTAACATTTTCAAAACAATGTCTTTTTCTTATTCATAAAGTTTAATGTGGCAAGTCATGGCCGGTTTGTTTTGTTACATGTTTTAAATCTAGTATTTATTAATGGAGGAGGGGTGATAAGATTATTACATGAATTTAGAGTGTGATCTTGTTATGATAAAACACTATTTCAGGCCTCACGCAAGGTCAGAATCATAGGGCAAAGTCACTTCTCACTTAAATAATTTGTTATGAGCCGGTAAAAACAAATATCTAATTTTGCACGTGTAATTGTTGAACAGACACCTGTACCTTTGAGTACCTCTTTAGAGTTATTTTCTATTCCAGCAGGTGTTTCATGATTGGTATACCAAAGACTTTTGGTATGTGTTGTCTTGTCTGTGTGGAAAATGCATGTAAAATGTACATGTATTTGTTTTTTAGCATAAAAGAAGGTTGTATGATGCCAATGCATTTCTTGGCTTCTTCTTTCAACCAGAGCGTCGTTAAATAAAACAGTTCCTTCTTCTCTCAACCAAGTGTCAAAATCGTCAAGCAGGGCTCGAAATTAATAGGACAGGCAGAAATTTTTTAAACAACAGCACAGTATGCTTTCTGATAATCAACTTGACAAGTACCCTTTGCTTTCCACTTTATTTTTGACAGAATTTCAGATATATTGAGAATTCTTGATTTTCAAAAGCGTTTATATAAATCTTATGGTTTTATCCATGGTTCATCTCCAGTCTTCCATATATTGCTGTTAAAAAAGTTACACTCCAAATGGCATTCAGTGATAGAAATAAGGATAATTTTTCACTAGTCCACCGGACAAATACATCTAAAAAATCTACTTGTCCAACAATATTTTTATTTGTCCAAATAAATAGTTTGTTTTATTCAAGTACAAGGACAATGTTTTTCATTGTTCAGAATGAAACTTCTTTGAACATTTTCACTTGTCCATTGGACGACCACCAAAGTACATTTTGTTTGTCCGAGCAGATTTTCACTTGTCAGGACAAACGGACAAGTGCTTATTTCGAACACTGGCATTTGCACTCTAAGTATGGAATCCTGCTAAATTCACAGTCTGCTTGATTTTCAGAAGGATAATATAAATCTTATGGGGGGTTTTCCCATTCGTCTCAAGTCTTCCACAAAGTTAGGCTACAAAGTCTAATTTTGAGACTTATTTGTAGAACTGCTTATCAATTTATAATCTTTACTTCCATCTTGAAATCTGAGAAGTTTAAGATTGCTTCCGACATGACAGAATGCATTTCGAGCCTTGCCAAGTGTCAAAATACCAGGATAATGTTGATAACCAACATAACTGTTTGTTAAACATTGTGCTTGAACACCGTTGGTTTAAACAATATTGCATTACCATCACACATGCAGTTTGAGGATCGGTCAGCTGGCTTCAGCCTGTGTTAAGGCATGAGTCTAAAATCTAGAATGGTAAAGGCAAGGTCACATTGATAGTCGACCTATTACATGAAATAACAATGTATTGCATGAAATATGTACAGTTAACTGACCCAAAAGGTATATTTTTCAGTCAGAATGTTGCCAGATGCAGTCATCATAACCCACTTGTTGTTAATAATTTGCTATGTAATTGAATTATGGCTTAATTAGGTGGCAAGCACAATTCATTTTAATGCCTATATGGGTGCTAATCGAAATACATGTACATGTATAATAAGAAATGAAGAATTAATATATTATCTTCTTTAAAAATATGCAAGTAAATTAGAAAATTAACTTTGTTTCATTTTTGGCTAATGTCAAACTGTTTAAAATGGTTGTCAGAGAGCGTTGGCTCAAGAGGAATATATATATATATATATATATATATATATATATATGCAGCTGGAGGGTTTCTGCCAGAGGGTAAAACCGGTATGGTGCCATACCCAAATTTTTTTGCAGATTTTTTTTTTTAAAGTTAACCTTTTGACAAAATTAATGACTCTTACCATTACTGCATGATTTTCTTAACTCTAACCCTAACCCTAACCCATTTTCTTAACTCTAACCCTAACCCATTTTCTTTCTGGGGGAGGCCACACACCCTGTCAACTGCTGTTGCATTCAGCAAATATTTAATTCCATAGTGCCATACCCAACAGTTTCTTTCTGGCAGGAATATTATCGGAGATGAGGGTCTAGACTGGCAAACTATATGGGGTCAAGTCATGAGTCATGTTCCCTTGTCTTGGAAATGGTTTATTCTTGAACTGGGACTTGAGCATGAAACTGCACTCCCTTGCATACATGTTTGATATGGTATGTATTTCTGGTTTCATAATTAGTGCATTTATTCTGGGCAAGTCAACTGTAGTGACTAGTGAGAACCAGTCTTTAAGTTTAATAATTCCGGTCCCGAGTCCAGCCCCCGATCATTATCGCAGGTCGGACTCTGGATAGGCATGTTCGAAACCCTTGTGGTATAGGAGCACGTAAAACTGATTACCCACCTACCCACCTATCTTAATTTTGTTTTAAATGCCTATCGATTCTGTACTTATGAATATCACAGAGGAAGAGGAAGAGCATTTGATTTAAGTTTCGTATAGTTTGTCATGAAATAGATATGCTGTGGAGATATTTGAGATTGTTTCTTCACGACTTTGTTTTATTTATTAAAAATGTCTTCACGTGCAGTACGTGAATCATACTAGACTTCGTTGTATTGTCTTTTTCTTTTTTGTAATTTCTCCTGAAAAGTAGGGAAATTTGATACATTAAATATCTCATTCCCTTCTGTTCAATTTTGTGTTTCACGAGTAGTATATGAATGATGCTAGACTTCGTTGTGTTGTCTCTTTTTTTTTTTTCATTCCTCCCAAAAAGTAGGGTAATTTGATACCTCATGTGCATTAGATATCTCATTCCTTTCTGTTCCATTTTGAGTTTCACAAGTAGTACGCGAATGATACTAGACTTTGTTGTTTTGCTGTTTACATCCCCCCCCCAAAAAAAAGAAGAAGAAAAGGTAGGTAGTCCTAATAGTCCTAATAGCTGTTGATGCATGATATTGTGGTCTATTAGAGTGTGCCGTGCGGCCCAATACCTCTGACTTCAGCACTCGAGGTTTCTGTCAGGGTTACCTCACCCTTAGTCCTTATCAGTCTAGCCTCTACCCATTGACCAGTCCAGCTTGGGTGTCCCTAACAGAAGCCAAAGCTCCTGCTGGCATAGAGCTCACTGGGACACTGAGACATACAAGCCCCCTCACCATGTCAAGGATTGGACTATGAAAGGTGGAAAAGTAGGCAAATACATTAGTTATGTCATTTCCGTCTGTTCCATTCCGAGTTCCACGTGCAGTACATGAATGAAGCTAAACTTGGTTGTGTTGTGTTTTGTTTCCCCATCCCAACTCCGAAAGATAGTGAAATGTGATACCTCACGCACATTACTTATCTCGTTCACTCCTGTTCCATTTTGAGTTTTATTCCAGACTGAAATAAACCTCCCACGACTAGATGAGAAGAATTTCATTTCCAAGCAAGAAACCGAGTGTTGTATCCATCCAGTACCATTTATTTTACAACTTACGCCCTTTTTTTTTTTCAGATACCATTTGCAACTTATTTTCGTGCTTATATCCGATTACGGTTCAAACACGCTTTCCTGGGCACACACACACCTCAGCTATCTTCAGATATCATGAAACGCTCTGTTAAAGATAAATGCAGGGATTACCCGGCTCTTAGCCAGAGTATCTTTTGTGTACCGTCTAAAGTGTTGGGTGTGTCATTAAACATTAATTTCTTCCTTTCACTACCCGGAACAACCCCATAGACGCATATTACCACGACCTCTGCACTACATCCTTTGGCTTCATTCAAATTTAACATGATTGACGTTGGTTGAACATTACAGTAGCTTTTTTCCTTCATCAGTGTCCAGACTGGTACACAATATCTCAAGATTCGTTGAACATAACCATGATCTGTGTTGGCACAACCTCTCTACAGAGCCCCAGCGAATGACTAGACTTATCTCGTGACATTCTGCTGTGTCAAGGAAACACACAGGACAAATTCGCTTTACATTCTAAAGCATCCATGTTGAGCAGTGATGGAATTAACATTTAGAGAAATCACACTATGACACATGATCTGATAACCAAGTTACGTGTAGATTCTGAATTGACATAGGGCGTAATGTAGTTAGGTCGGTGGTAGTGCTCATCTGACATTGATGGGTCACAGGATCGAACGCCATTGATGGACTCGTCCCACCCAGTGCCCCCACCAGCAGTAGTCTGTGAAGCAGAAGCTTCCCCTTTCTACACGCACACGCACACAGACACACTCGCGTTTTCTCCCTCCCTATCTCTCTCTTTCGGGCATACGGAGGTTTATTTTATAGCCAGATCACATTTGACTTGTGGGAATTTATTCGGGGGCCATAACTCTGTCGAAATTAAATGTATCCGTATTGACAGAGTCATGGCCCTTGAACTTAGAAGATTTGTGAGGGTCCGTTAAGGGACGTGCAGTCATTAGTGCTTTGGCAGTATTCTCAGAAAGCTTGTTTTGGATGAGACAAAACATTTAAATCTACTACATGTACCAATTATGGTGCCCTTTAGAGCACGAAGTCAGAATGGAACAACCATATAAACTGTGACCGGCCTCAGACTGTATTTTTCTGCAGACGGTACTGAAATTTCAATACTTTAGATCTCACCTACTGTCAGTTTTACTTGCAAAGGCGGATCTAGGGAGTGAGCAAGGGCCCGCCTCCCCCCAAGTTTTGCGACAGTTATAATTGTATTATATATTAATTTTTTTTTTTTTTTTTTGTTACGATCCCCCTCCAATCCTCCCTCAAAGTTCCCATGGCATTCCGCCTCATGTCATTGCCCCCCCCCCCCCACTAAAATGTTTTTTTTTGATCCGCCACTGACTTGCATTTTATTTCTATTATAAATAAATATCGCGATCTATCGTGATACCTCGCTATTCTAACATCAAACTAATAGTAAAGACCTTACCGATCAATAAAGAGAAAAATATTGTGCCAGTGAAACGTCAAACTCAAAGACGAACACATTAAAATATGCTAATAACGTATAGTTCTTCCCACATGGAACGCCCTTTTTTCATACCATGGAATATACTACAAGTTATTTATTTCTGAGCCGATTGTTTTCTAAATTGCACACAGTAATTAAAGTATTTTCTTGTTATATCCAAAACACTTTTACTTTTCTTCTTACGTTAAACCAAACTGGAATTATTTACGAAATTTTTTTTGTAGGAGGTATGAAACATTTTTGGCGTGCTTCCATCAGACAACTGTTAAATCAGTTATGTCCAAGACAGGCAAGCTTAACACACTAAGTGTTAAGGTTACTAGTCATTTCGTACCATCCATTTCGTACCATAGTTTATGGTCATTTCGTACCATAGTCATTTCGTACCATAGTCGTTTTGTACCATAGTGCTTTGGTCATTTCGTACCACAGTCATTTCGTACCATAGCCATTTCGTACCTACTTTTTACCATCTTGTACCATAATGTTTGGTCATTTCGTACCATAGTGTTTTCATACTCGGTATCTTATTTTTTTCACGGTATGCCACTTCTTATTTTTATTGTTGACGAATAAACGTTAACGTGTAAACATACCTTGTAAAGTGAGCAAAGGTTTAAATGAACATATGTATATTGCCACTGATGATCATTTCATATGAGCCTAATGTTTATTTTTTTAAATCAGTAATTCAACATTTTACTGTCTATCAGTCAACTAAGCTGCACAATAAATGATTGTGGTACGAAATGACCAAACAGACATGGTACGAAATAACCATGGTACGAAATGACTATGGTACGAAATGACCAAATAACTATGGTACGAACTGACCAGGGTTCGAAATGACTTGGGTACGAAATGGTAAAATTGGGTACGAAATGACTATGGTACGAATTGACTGGTTACCGTGTTAACAGTTAACTTACAGTTATTAATGTTCATCTTAAACATATTATAATGTCAAAGGAGTTACTCTCTCTCCTACCAGTAGCCGCAGTGTTATTTTGAGTAATTTTCTGTAAATAGTTATTTAATTTAATCACAGTAAATTATCATAATATGCTCAGACTATGTGTTTCTGTGCAGATGGTATACAGATTCTGAATCTCAGAATCAAGGGGAGAAAACACTACAGAGAAGAAGACATTTGCACAAAAAGCGTGACGTGGTACACACTATATCTCAAAAATGAATGACCGACATGTTTTTAGTTGATGATAGTTTAATCAAATATTTATCAAAATGGTTAGTATGTACACGTACGGAATATTTATTTGTAACTTTATGATATCTACTTTTGTTACAAATGCAGTATTTGGAAATTAGCATGTTGAGTTTATTAAAACCGATGTTCGTAATTGTTAGTTCTTTTTCGCCACGCCTTCATTATCAGTTCATTATTCATAATGATAATTCATTCAGTTTAGGCAACAATTCCCGGCATGAGTTCGATCCGTACTCCCTTTCAATGGGTAGGGTTAGTTTTAAGGTTAGGCTTAGGGTTAGTCTTAGAGACTTTGATATAGAGAGGTACGGTCGAACTCTTTCTCTTGAGTTATTCACTATTGAGTTAATGATATCAACCGATTTAATTTTTTATCGATTTGGCAATCTCCTACTGAAAACCCCCCAACTTATTTGTCGCCAAATTTGTCATCATTCTGTCTTGTTTCAACTAACTATCGTCTGATATTTTGTCCTCATTTGCAAATTACAGTTGGTTAATAAATGGAGTATGATGGTTATGAAGATGGTTGAATAAAGTATATTTAGGGAGAAATCAAATTATTGTTGTTCAGGTATTACTTTGTTAGACCATTAAATAGGTCAGTGGTCTGTGACAATATGCCTTTAAAATAATATTATAACTGATCGGTTCATCAAAACTGGAACTACCAGTGAATGTCAGACAGACAACATCTCGATTCAATTAAAAGATGAGTCGGCTTGTATTTCGTATCACTTTTTTAAACCAAATACTGAGAGGCGAAATAAGGAGTATGTCTTTCCACAAAGTCGACCAAGCTTTCCCCCCCCCCCATTTAAAAAAAAAAAAATTAAATGTTTTTTTGAAGGGGGTGGTGCCATGCAGCCGCCATCCTTTAATTTTCATACAACGACAATACTGATGACTCTTATCATTACTGTATGATTTTCTTAATCCTAACCCTAAACCTAACCCATTTTCTTTATGGGGGAGGTCCCCATACCCCTGTTGACTGGTTGCATTCAGCACACACATTGTAAATATTCAGTTCCATAGCACCATACCCAAAAATTTCATTTTGGTATAAACCTTGATAGCACATGCCTGTTATGAGTGCATGGGTAAAATAACCGACTGTTAATCCCCTATTGTTAGGGTTGGTTTTTGAGTTATCGTGAGGTTCCCTCTTTATACATGTACATACATGTATGTATCGGTATAATGGGGGGTAACAGGCAAATATCTTTCCAAGCACAAAGAGTGATTAGGGTTTAGATTTGCGCTATTTTATATTAGGCGCATGCCTGTCAAGAGGAGCTAGGGAGATTCCCCCAATAATTCTGGATACAAATATATTGTTGGTATTTAGACCAGCATTTCTCATAATGAATTAATTTCATATGTAGAATGCAGGAAATTGTGTTTCAGGGCATCTTAATAGTAGTATTGTGAAAATAGGATATTGAATTTTCTGTTAATTTTCCTCCAGAAGGATGCTTTGTTGTGCTTTCGTAGGAAATGACCACAGAAGACTAGAACCCATGGGACTAAACATTTATTATTTTGAAAGCTATTCGGTTCATTTCATCTGAGTTTATGTGGTTTACATAAATTAAAATGCAGGTTATGTTGTCACTGACTGCATAGTCAAGTGGTTAAAATTAGTGTTAAACTTTCCTGGTACATATTTTTATATTTGAAACTTAAAGCTAAAAAATCATGCCTGGAAGACTTAGAAATTTATAACAAGTATGTGTACAATTTTCATGTTAAAATTGTCATAAATTTACTTTTCCTTCAGATGCAGTTTATGTTACTGTTCAGCCGACAGGGCAAACTGCGGCTTCAGAAGTGGTATGAAGCTCACACAGACAAGCAGAAGAAGAAGATAACCCGAGAATTGGTTACCATGGTGTTGTCAAGAAAGCCAAAGATGTGCAGTTTCCTCGAGTGGAAGGATCTGAAAATAGTTTATAAAAGGTAACAGTCACATGACCGTGTTGTTTAAACTGTTCTTCAAGTGTAATTGCAAGGATTTTGTTTTTTAAAGTCCCAAACGGTATGAAATGATGTAAATGCGGAATTTGGACAAGACATTGATTGGCAGAAATCAGGTTAATGACCGCCTGCATACATACATATATATCTATCTATATACAGTCAGACCTCGTTACAACGACCGTCGTTACTACAACATTTACACCATCTGACCACAAATTGTCTGGAGCAGACATACACCAATTTTATTTTGTTCATTACAATGGAATTCACACTTTCCGACACCGGCAGAGCAAATTAGGAACAAACGTGCACCCAACATCTAAAAACACCTCTTTACAACAACATTACATAATCACAGATGCCGTAGTACGTTGGCAGTATACACAGTCATTTGGCATCCTTGATCTCGTCGCGGGCCGACAGTGTCACATGATGTCTGAGTTACCGATGTTGGCTAACTATGTAGACATGTATTGCTTTTCAACATAAGCCTTTAGTCATTCAATTAAAGGATTAACTTTGAACAATCAAGTCTACTAGTTTTATGACATTTTGTAATCGATTAGATTGACTGTGAATGCGCTTTGATTAATAATAATATACTGTAAATCATGTAATTAATACGTCATGATATTATTGCGTCCGTACATGAGTGAACAAAAGTGCGTCTTTTTATTAATGCGTCGGGCAAAAGTCCACATCAAATAAAAACCACAGTTGTGTTGTTATTATATCGTTTGGGCTTCATCTTTCATGTTAAAAGAAGTCAGTAGTTGTTTTCACAGCTACTACATAATCTGAAGCTAATCGCATGGTGGGTCGACCAGGAAGCCCTAATTACTTAAAGTAGTGTAATTAGTATAACTACACCTTATTGTTAAGGGTATGCCTCGCACTTTTGTGTGGTGATTGCTTCTAATTAATCCACCAGTAGGAATAAAAGGTAAAACGGGTTGCTATTACAGGGCACAATATTTCACGCGAACACAGACGTATTATTCTAACAAATGTTTTAGACTGATTTTATACACTTGATGCGCAGCACAGGAATAGACGTTAACAAATGCGATATATTGCAACAGTGACAACTTGCGACCAGTCTAACTTAAATGCCATGTATAGAGTCGAGTTGAAAAAATACGCACGGATTGTTGGTTGCGGTTATATAATTTTCTACTGTTTAATTGTTAAAGGAATATATTTAGTAATAAAATTTGTTGATTATAATTTTACAAATGTTCAAAACAGTTTAAATGTATACAGTAATCCAGAAGTGTAAGAAAATTTGAAAAATACTCACATTGCAAAATGAGCTTTTTAAAAACAAAACATTTGGAACATCACTGTATTATATAACCGTTATGATATTCCAGGAAAGTGAAAATAGAATGGCAACATCGAAACGAAAGAAAGATTCTTGAAGTATTCACAAAAAGACATTTAACAAAAATTGTTTTTGTATTTTGTTTCATCTTTATATTATAAAAGTTTTATTTTATTTAGAAGTATTATAGTAAAATCCTGCACGTTTTTTGTATTGGGAATGAGACTTAAAAAAATGCGTCGATGTGTTTGCCGCATTTTTCGCATTAATTACTTGCTCGCATTAATTTCATGATTTACAGTACTTAGGATTTAATGATGGTCTGAGATCCATCCCCGTCGGAGGGATCATTCCAGCCAGTGTACCACGATTGGTATATTAAATGCCTTTGTATGTGTTATCCTGTCTGTGGGATGGTGTATATAAATAATCACTTGCTACTGTTGACACCCAATAGCTGATGATTAATAAATCGATATAACGACAAAGTGACCCAGGGACGAACGTGGTCGTTGTAACAAGGTCTGACTGTACTGTTAATTTTGTAATTGTATGGAAAAGAACATAACACATTCAGTGACTTGACATTTGTAAGACATATTGCAGGGCTAGCTCTGGCATTCGCCAATTGTGAATTTTAAAAACAATTAGCAAATTTTATTTTAATTTGGCGAAGTAATTTCATGCAATTATTGCCGTTTTGTTAGGAAATAACTGGATTTTTACAATTTTAAAGTGTAATAAATAATTTGGCAAATTTTTTTGCTCATCCAGAGCTAGACCTACATAAAAATCTTGCCAATTTTGTTTTGTATTTTTGTATATTTGCCTGCATTTTAGTGCTACCCAAGAACTACCTGCCTTCTTCTTTGATAAAACGCTTATAGCAGTGTCCCACAAATGTTTGAGAAAGTTACTAGCCCTCACAGAAGCGTTGTCTAGTGCCCTATGTATTACAGTAATACAGTTGATAATTTCCACTAGCCCAGATAATTTTTTTAAAAAGTTGACGTTTTTTGCTGGACTTTTCCTGCTATAATGTAAAACCACATTTGGAGCCAAAGTGTCATCGTGCATGAACAAGGACTTGCATTCTGATTTCAATTTAAATATGTCATTATTTCAGTATCAAATATACACATCTTTTCTTTGCAATCAATGCTTTAAAAAACATTTTAAAAGCTGCATCACCGCATCAATTCTGGAAATTTGTTCTGACCAGAGACTGAATTTTAGTTTTTGGCCTAAGTACTGAATGTCAGAAATGTAAAATAAAGTTATCATTGTTTTGGTTTTTTCTCCATAGATATGCTAGTCTGTATTTCTGCTGTGCTATTGAGCCGGAGGACAATGAGTTGCTGACGTTGGAGATAATCCACCGATACGTTGAACTTCTCGACAAGTACTTTGGTAGTGTAAGTGTCTTCTTCAGTTGTCGTTATCTGTGGTCAGAGCTTACATGTTATTTCTCAAGTGATTTATAGAGCTGGGCGGTATTGAAATTTTACGTTCGGTATCGATATCAGTATTGTTTTGGTGATTTACCTGGGTATCGGTACAGTATTCGGTATTGACACAATACCCATACCGATATCGAGCAGTAAATTCCATACACAAGGCTCTCGTCTGATTTATACCCAATCCATTTTGGTTCGTCAGATATATTGTTAGTGCTTTCCTAAATGGCAGGAAATATTTTTCAATACTGAAATTATGGTATTTTGAAATTTGCTTGGTTTGATAAATCAGTATTGACATGATACCGATTATGAACGGTATATACGGTATACAGCCCAGCTCTAGTGATTTAACACCATGATTGTACATTGACTAGATAAAAATATTAAAATTGAAAGTCTGTCCATCAAACTGTGCTTCTGAGATGAAGCTAGGGCTGTTTTCTAAAGTACAAACTCTACCCGTGAAGAACAGGGCTTAAAGGGACATTCCTGAGTTTGCTACATTGTAAGATGTTTCCGACTAATAAAATACTTCTACGATTAAATTTACATATTAAATATATTTTCTTGTTTAGAATATCAGTGTCTGTATATTCAATGTGTTTCTGGTCATCTTAATATTTCTAAGAAGCCGAAATTGGATTTTGTCTTTAAATAATTTCGTATGTACGAAAAAACATTAGGAAATAAAATGAAATTTAACCTAATACAAATATTAGAACGATCAGAAACATGTTTAATACATCACTAATATTTTATGCAGAAAAATATTTTTTATATGTAACCTACTTAATCCCCTTCATGCTGAAAAGCACATACGGCTGTAACCAGAGATCACCACTGTTGCCTATCTTTTGCCAGCTTCTCCAGCAGCCCCCAGCTCAGACTGCCCTCTAGAATTTCCTTCTCTACTGCCCTCCTCCATGTTTCTTTCGGTGTTCCTCATTTCCTTTTTCCAGGAGGGGTCCATCGGAGTGCCACTCTTTTTTCTTTTTTTTAAATGTTAATAAAGATATTCCTTAAACATAATTCTGATGTAAACTTTTATGAGGGTGGGAATCAATACTTTTCTCTTTTTTATATAATTGTGATTTTTTTTTGTTCCTCAAGCTTAAACATTACATGTACATGTTTAAATATGAATATATTTTTCAGAGTTTCTACAGTGATGAAATGTGCTCGTTTGTCTTACAGGTGTGTGAACTTGACATAATCTTCAACTTTGAGAAGGCATACTTCATGCTGGACGAGTTTCTCCTCGGAGGTGAGGTCCAGGAGACTAGCAAGAAGAACGTTCTCAAGGCCATCGCCGCTCAGGATCTTTTGCAAGAGGTAAACTGTCTGTCCGTCTGTCTGTACGTCTTGTGTGTGTGATTCTGGTGAGGGATGTTATTTAGTGTTTTTAATAAAGACAACTCCATGTTATGATGTGTTTGTGATTCTGGCAAGGGATGTTATTTAAGGTTTTTAATAAAGACATCCATGCTGTGGTGTGTGTGTGTAAACAGGATGACATGAATTCATTACAGTGCCATTACAGATCTCATCTTGAAAGAAACTGAAATTTATTAAATGCTCAGCATGTTGATACCATGTAAGTTCACCTGCTAAGAGGAGCTAAATCTTCCTCTCCTTAAATACGGGTGTTAGCTCCTCTTAAACGGTGAGATCTACGCTATAGTGTTAGCACAGGATTCATACAGGCCAATGTCATCCTGAAAAGTAATTGGCAAAATCGATTTTTCAGGCTTGGAATGTTGTGGAATTTTGACATGGACAGTCATGAAAATTGGAATTGGTTGATAATAATTTATTCCTACTTCCCCAATTTACAAGAACATAAACACAGATCATCAATTCACATGTTATCAAGATTAGCATTATGTTAAAGTCTGGACTTTATTAAAGTCTAGACTTTCAGTTTTATAAGCATGGGCTCAGGTTGATGATAACAGAAACATTCTTCAAAATTCTTTTCTTTAAAAAAGTAATGAACAATTCCATTAAAAAGTCGATGAAGTCATGGAATTTGGTACGGACCCTGTTATGGGGTGGGAGGGGTGTAGTACAGGGGGCCCACACCACCAATAACCTCCAGTTCACAGTTTTCACAGTTGGACCTGTCCTCCTCACATGTTACACATAGCACTTCATTAACAAATGTTCATTTCTTTGTCTGGTGTGATTCATGATATTTTTAGTGGTACCATTTCAAAGGAATTACAGGTACATCCTAAGTATGTGCTTTCACTAAATTAGTCTTTTGAACATTAATTTCAGGGCAACGAAAGTTAGTTGAATTAGGTGTTCACTTATGAAACATAAAAAGTTCAGACTAAAACATTTGTTTAAAGTCTCCTGACTTTTAACTGCATGCAATTTGTATATATAGGTGAGACTTTATTAAAACTTGGCATCTGGACTTAAAGTTTTAAGAGCATGGGTTCCAGTCCATACTAGCTCTGGGTGAACAGAAAATTTACTAACAAGATGTCAGTCATTGCATGAACATGTTTCGTCAAATTAAAATAAAACAGAATCTAAATGTTTGTAAAATTGTGAGTGGATTGGTTTTAGCTTGTGGTCACCAATTCCAAACTGAACTTCAATTTGATGAATATATTTCATGTTGTATTCATCAGTGAGGGAATTATGTTGTTAACGCAGATTTGTTTTGTTTTACTTGGGGAGGCAACATGGAAATTGGCTAGATATTTTTCAGTCAGATGTGAACAAGTTGCTTGGTTTTTTGTGTGGGTTTTTTGCCACACAAAAAAATAAAACATGGAGTATTACTATAAGATTAAACAAAATTGGTATACATTATGAGTTGCTGAGGTTTTCTCCATACTGTGAATTATCAGTTAAAGATAATAAATCAACATATGTTAGTGAAAAAAGATGTTATTAAACAACATATAATTGTCTTAAAATATTAGGTACACAGTCTTGAAATAATATGTAGATTATAGAAGCAATGGAAATGATAATCAATGAGTAGTCATAGTTTCACTGTATCTTAGCTACAGTGAAAATACAGACATAACATTCACATTTTTATTATTGGAACTTTTTGTAGGTTGAACAAGTTGAGTCGTGAATTACCTCCCTTGTAAATGAAAAAGGTCTAATTATTGATGTTGGTGACAAAATATTGTGTTGGCATCGTTGTTTTGGCTTTGTATCAGGGGTGGGGGAAAATAAAATTGTCAATCGGTCCCGCTTGATGTCATCATTAACGGAGGGGGGAGGGGGTGGGGGGGGGAAGAAAGGAATAAAAAAAACCTTTTTTTTTTTTATCACATTAGTGAAAAAAACCCCACCCCACAAATTGTATATATTTTACATAATGGAATAAATAATATAAAAAAGGAATAAAAGCTATGAATTTAAATCCCATATATGTATAAAAAGTACGAATATTCAGTACTGTGTCCTGAAAATTAATAAAAGATCGCACCGTTGAAGCGTTTGACAACCTGAGATAGCACATGTTTAGACAAAGAGATTAATAACGTCATCACTGATTGGACGAAATTTGACCTCTACTGGCTCTTGACATAACCAGTACATGTAGCTGTTCTGTTTACTCCCACTTGTTAACAAAAAAGTGGAAACCTTTTGTTAATTTTAAAATCCTTTATAATTATTGGATAGACTACATTGAACAGTCAACAATAAATACATTTATAGATTATTTCAGTATATTTTATGCTATTTCAAGCAGTTTGTATTGCACAAAAGTCTCTTGCTTCGGACTGGGACACTCGACCCGACAAATCACCGTACATAGGTGTTGACAGGTGTTGATTGTAACCAGTTGCAAACTCTGGGTCCTTTGTTTTAATTGGAGTATAATACCTTGATGGCTCTCTCACCAAGAATGGTGTTATTGTTAACGTCTGTTCAATCTCTTGATCGGCTCAGCAACTTTGACAAAATTAATGTCTAGCCTAGTGGCTGTGGATGGACACTACTGTAGGTCCGACTTCAGTGACTGGCGATATATACTTAGGCAGACTTCAAAATCACAGACGTCTTGCCACTAGCCATATTGACCACTATTTATTTATTATTTTAAATCATGCAATGAGATACCGATGTCTGGACAGGCCTGTCCACTTGACGGATAAGAATTTGTTCCAATAATAGAAATGGACAGGTGCTTCGGACCGACAAGAATGACAAAAGTGGGACCGGCAAACACACGTTTTAAAAAAAAAAATTCGGTCTCGGAGATCGAGAATCGGTCCCAGACCGGGAGAAAAGGGCTTTTCCCCACCCCTGCTTTGTATACAATAAATATAACACAACATTTTTTAATGTTATATTTGACAAATCTTTCTAAACTTTGAATACTTTGTAAACTTACAAGTTCAAGTTATTTTTTGTCTGTTTATGAAAAACAAAACACACCCACATGTAAATGATGCTATTTTCTCAATGTAGAAATGACAATGATTGTGATAGGGTTGAAGGTTAATTTTAATCTATGTAGACAGATTTATTTTTAAATTTGCTTGACCTTATTTTTTTTAAAATGTCACTGCCACTCTGTCATTGTGAATAATAAATAAATCCATTAAATCTGTAACACTTCTTTTAAATTGTTAGGATAGGTTTCAGTTTGGACATTTTTAGTTTCATGATTACCAATGAATGTGATGGTGTATATATTGGGGTGTATGTATTGGGGAAAAAAACCCTTTGTAATTTAAACAGTTGTACCTTAAAAAAAATGGACCAGAAGTGCAATTACATTAAAATATCTCAAACTAATTGTGTACGAAGCCAAGATAATGGTAACACAATGTCTCGTCCTTGACTTTTAACTTTCATTCCATTTCATTTTGTTTTGTTTGTTTATTTGTTTGGATGATGGTTTTGTCAGGTACATTTTCACAGCAGTATTATTCAATAACTGCTAATTTAATTTTAATTGCCATTAAATAAAGTAAAATTTTGATAGAAATTTCTTTAAAACTTCTTGGTTATAGCATTTTCTGCAAAAAGTTCCTCGTTTTTCTGGAACTTATATTGCATAAATATACTCATAATGTTGAGACAGAGAAGAATAGGTTAAAATAAAAATAGGAAATATTTTAATCTGAATGTCACAAAAACATTATTTCCATTAACAAGTATTCCAAAATAAACATGACAAAGTATGGCCCAAACACACAGTTGAAGGTTAATACATGTAGTTACCGTTACTTACAATACAGACATTGTATTTGTTACATTGTTTTCTAAGGTCAACGACAATCACTTTTGACACCCTTGTTTTCCCTTTGTACACAATATATATAACATCTTAACATAATTTCACTTCAGATCCATATTTTGTAAATAGTACAATGTTTTAATTACAAGGTTTTCTTCAAACAGTCAGGTGCTTAGTAATTCTCAAACAAACATTTTCATTTGAAATTTTATATCGGAATTTACCAGAATTGTGAAAACAATTTTGTCATTTACCCTGTTTATTGTTATTGTAACAAGATGCATTGGAATACTGATGTCATTCAAATTCAAAATGAGCTATATTATTACAATGCTTCGTCATATTAAAATAAAAACCAAGAACTGGTCTACTTTGACCCCTGTCAAAATAGTTCCGGGTTTTCTTTTGAGCAAACAAAGCTGTTTACAGGTTAGTATGTTTTTGTTATTAATAATTTTGGACAAAATATTAACTTTTAAGTTTTAAAAAAGTGAAAAATATAAAAAGTACCATTGTCAAATACATCATATAAAAAAATTTACCATTAGATAGGTTACATTTATTGTGTATGAAGCCAAAACAAAAGTGTGAAGAGTGACTGTTGTCGACCTTATCGGATGACTGGCGTGTGTTTCTGTTTTGTTAACTTATGTTTAAAAGTGACAATTTTAATTCCTGTTGGCAAATAACATGTTTAACTGGGGGTTTTTCACCAATTTTGATGGCAGTGTACAAGCATAATAAATTATATAATAAAATAATTCATAATATTAAGAATCATAGGGAATATGACAAAACATTAAATAAAATATTTATGTAGAATTAAAAAACGTTTCAGTATATATTTGTTTAATGTGTACAAAGCCAAAACAAGGGTGTGAGGATTGAATGTCGTTGACCATAGCTACTATATCTTTTATCTTGTTATCTGATGACTTGTTTAGTTTTTGTTAGTGTTTAAAAAACCCAATTTGAATTCCTATTGACAAATAAAATTTCCAACTTTCTTTTTACACATTTTGACAAAATGTATATATATAAATATATGTTAAATACAATATTTATATAGAATTTAAATTGTTTACAGTAAAAAAAACCAAAACAGTTATGCAGGTTGTTTGGTTGTTTTCATGCACATTCTCTCTCTTCTCTCCTCCTCCTCCTCCACCCACCCCCCCCCCCCCCCCCCCCCCCCCCCCAGGATCACTGGTGCCATGACTTTGTCAGTCATCTGGTTTCAGACTAATCTACAATGTTTTTGTTCATTGGTTTTAACTAATAATGTTTATTTTTTTCTAAAATATCAAAAAAGTTGTATTAAATATCGAGACCATTTCATGGTTGGATGTTTATATTCATATATGATTTTTGAATAATACTTTCACATTCGTAATGAGTTTGCTTCACAATTTCTAAAAAAAACCCTAGTTTTCACACATCACATGACATACAAATTGTATTTGAAAAAAACCCTCATAAAAAAACTAAAATATGAAATAGTCTCTATATTTATGTATGCTTCTTTATTTTTTTGCTGCATTCAGTGCCAGATATTCACCCATTAATATGAATTTTCACTCCTTAATTTGAATCTTTACCCGCTTTGGCTTGATACTAACTTTAATCCTGAATTGTATTATTAATGTCATTCATTTTTAGTTACATAACTTTTTACCATTGATGAATCCAGCAACGGAAGTACTCATAGATCATATATGTAGGCACAATCATTAATAATTACTTTGTATTTTACGGTGACCCCACCCCAAACCATCCACTTACATGTACTTCTATTATTGTTAGTTCCCTACTGGTCCAACCGGAGGGAGGGAACTATAGATTTTGTTTCCGTCAGTCTGTCCAGCATATGATTTTCTGGCCTGCCCCCCCCCCCCCCCTCCCACAGTGTCTCTAGATACTGAGCTGAAATATTATTTATAGCTTTAACAAATAGAACTACAGATCGAACTTGAGTTTTCCTGGGGATTTGCCCATTTTTGACAGAGATATGACCCTTGAACATAGGCGATATCAGGTTTTCTGCCACAAAATAATTTGAAGCTACGTAATAAAATCAAAACAGATTGTAAGTCCACCTACTAAGTGGTTATGTGTCTGAAATCATTTGAAATTGGATACTGCATTTATATACTTTATAAATTTTAAAAAGCAGGTCTCTTACTATAATCTATCTGAAAAATGTAAAACAATGTATCCATTAATTTCCAAGAGTTTAGGGTATGTAATTTTATCGTTAGTACACTATGGTGGAAACCCTGGCTATTAGCCCATTGCGCTATTTCTCATTCCAGCCAATGTACCACGATTGGTGTAACAAAGGCCATGGTATGTACTATCCTGTCTGTGGGATGGTGCATATAAAGGATCCCTTGCTGCTAATTGAAAAGAGTAGCCTATGAAGTGGCGACAGCAGATTGCCTTTCTCAGTATCTGTGTGGTCCTTAACCATATGTTTGATGCCATATAACCGTAAATAAAATGTGTTGAGTGTGTCGTTAAATAAAATATTTCTTTCTTTCCCTGGCTATTAAAACCATAGTTTTCCAGGCTTTTCTGTGGAATGTGTCACGGTATTGAGCTGCAATTTTGTATGTAGGTTTATCACGTAATGTTGCCTATCACGTTTGACATATAGGGGACATGTATTGTTTCAGCAGTACAGTCAGGTTGCTAGTTTTTACTTTAAGGTTGTAGACCCAGTAGGTTTTTCTATTTTCAAAATTTAACATGTTGGAGGAGTTCTTTCTATTTTTTTTTTTTTTTTTTTTTTTTTTCAAACTGTATTGCTTTATTACTTCAGGGAAATTGGGCATTTAATCTCCAGTTATTTTGAGACCACAATTAAACAAATCTGCATTACAAAATTGTTTGGATTATACAGAACATTTTGGTGAAAAAGAAATGATTTATAGTCACTTTGTGAAGTCCATCCATAGAATGGCTATTACTTTGATCATGTGTAGTAACTACCGCTGCTTGTAGTTGCTATAGTCATTTTATATATCATATATCATATATATATATATATATATATATATATATATATATATATATATATACCCGGTAGCTATGATCATTTGTGAGATACCAGGAAAAAAGAAAAACATGTTACATAATTTTATTGTGTCATTATGTAATTGTAAGGCTCGAAATTGACAGGCAGCAAATGTCACTTAAAATGTGCAACTCCTCAAGCAGTTTTTCTGTTCATCTTATTTTTGACAATATTTTAGATATGTCTAGAATTCTTGAATTTGGGGGTGGATTTTTTAGAATTCCACCAGAATCATAACCATGATGCAATATAGATATTTTAGGATTATTATCTCAGAATCTGAGATTTGCAGTCTCAAGTATGAAATCCTGCTAAATTTGCAATATGCTTCATTTTCAGAAGGATAATATAAATCTTATGTTTTTATTTGCATTTGTCTCGAGTCTCCCACAAAGTTAGGCTATCAAGTCTAATTTCAGACTAATTTCTAGAACTGAATCTGAATTTGCTTCCATCTTGAAATTGAAAAGCAAAGATTTGCTTCCCACGCCTCAAAATGAATTCCGAGCCTTATTAAGAAACCTCTTGCCATGGGTATTTGGGGGTTGTGTGGTAATACATGTACTACATAATGTGTTGGCAATAAATAAAAGTTATATGTTGTTAAAACAACAGGCCTTCAGATTTTATGGAACTAAATATCTGTTGCCCATTATCATGTATCATAATCAACCATTACTATGTTAGCATGAAAACAGTTTATCATGGGTACCAATGATCACAGGACAGGGAACTGAAAAAGTGTCTCCCATAATAAAAAAAACCCCTGAAATCTTACGTCCTGAAACAACAAGTGCTAGGTTTATTGTAATTAATTTTTTACAGGTATCTAATAGCATGAAGATTATGTCACCGGATTGTTCATAATATATTTAAAGGATTTTTTTTACTTGTCATAAAAGTGACACAGCAACACGGAATGCAGCTGAGAAATAGTCATCAATTCCTTGAAATTCCAAAGGATTGCTTTTGCCTAGAAATATCATATAATGTATACATGCATGTTAGTAAACATTTCCTCTTTTTTTTAAAAAAGAAAGAAATTAGCACTATTGAAAGAAAAATAAACAAATTATGTTGATAATTGTGTCAATTGTGGATAACAGCCAAGGAAAAAGGTTCTTTATGAAAGCAAGTGTGACAATATCGCAGGACTTGTCGAAAAAGCTTGATGCAGTGTTTTACAAAACTGTTACAGAATTTCTAAAGGAGCTTTATGCAGAAATCTAAAGAACTGTTGGAAGACATATTATGATAGAGTTCAAGAGAACTGTTTATACATGTAGCTCAAGGACTACACGTACCTGTAGATATGTTGAAATTGCTGAAGGGCAATTGTACCAAATTACTGGAAGATTTTGCAAGATGGACTTTATGCACAGTTCTTCAGAACGGTTACAGACGTTCTAGGAGATTTCATACACAGTTCTACATACATTGTATTTGTAACTGTCACAGTATTTTCAGAAGGGATTAACGCACAGTTCTACAGATGTACAGGATGACGTTTTAGAGGGGGCTTAGTGCATAGTTCAGTAGAGCTGCAAGAGGATTTCTAGATGCAGAACAACTTGTAGTGGAGTACATAATGATATTTGCAATGAAAGAGAATTACTAAAATAAGAATATTATTGCATTAATGATGATGATACTCTCCATCTGGTGACAAACACAAAAAACTTTTAAACACATTATTCATTATTGCATCTTGTAATATCGACTGGGATATGACTGCTGGACAGTGGAAACTAATAATTGTGTTATGCTGTTGATGCCATTGTGCAGCTGGAAAGTCACAGAACTTCGACCCTGGTCATGAAAAATTATGGAAAATGAAAACTGGTTAATAATTTTTAAATATTTGATGTTAAAAATAGCACAATAGGAAGTCAATAGTTTGTATGAAAGCACTATAATGCTATTAACTTATGTTAAGAACTAATTTTTAAAATTATTTTTATCCTTTTATTTCATGTTTTTTAAAAGGTCATGGATATGTTTCTAATTTTAAAAAGTCTAGGAATTTTATGCCAGCTGTGTTTTGATTGGTTGAATAAAGTGAAAGTGGCCATTTAGATTTGATTTCAGTGATTACATGTACATCATCATACAAGTGTTTAAAGTACATTCAATTGTAGAATGCAGCCCTCGCAATTCAATAAAACAGAAAAAAGCAAGGAATAATACATTATAACTGGGGAGGAAATAAAGTCACACAAACAAGCAAGAAACATTTTGCCTTTGCTCTTTTAAAAAACAGAAGTAATTGGTATGAATAAATGCCTACAGTTACTTAAAATAAATATCCAGATGCACCAATTGGCCTGTTGATTGAAACATATTTTATTGCTTTTTAAAGAACAAATGGATTAGGCACAAGTTACACAACTTGGCTTAAAAAGAAAGTCTGTATCTTAAGTAGACACAACAGAATTGTGATGCCAGTTGAGAGAGCCGTGAAAGTTGCAAGGATGTGATTTTGAAGCTTTCCATTAATTTCAACTCTTTCAAATTTTTTTAATTGTTTTAAATTGTGGGAAGTGTGGGAACATAAAATAAATGTAAACTGGATTTGATCTTTCTTTAAGTATGGTACAGAGCTTTTTTGGCTTTCAATTGTATCCCATCCCGATGGTTGTATTAAAGTATTTGCTGATGGTTTCCGATCCCTTCATTTTTAAGGACGAGGCTATAGAAAGTGCACTAAAGGAGTATGGATTAACATAATCGTCACTTTTGTCCATTCATCTGCCAAGGTTAGACTGGATTCGTCCACAAACAGAAGTTGTTTTAGTTCATCTTTACTTTGTTCTCAATGATGTTGTTACATATATAATCTCTGTTCTTTTGTAGTTTGCACTTTATCTCTGTATTGTTATTGTCAGTGCACATTGTAATAAATACTTTACAGTCATGTATCTAGTTGCATTTTTAAAACATTGGTTATGGTTCTTGTTTTTATATATATAAAACAAACTTATAATATATTCTAACACTACAGCTATTAGACATTCTGATTGTGCTAAATTACCAGTAGATATTATGAACGTACTAAATCTCTCCCATTACAACCATTCAATATTCTGATGATACTAAATCTTGACAGTACAGCCGTTCAATATTCTGATGATACTAAATGTTGACAGTACAGCCGTTCAATATTCTGATGATACTAAATCTTGACAGTATAGCCGTTCAATATTCTGATGATACTAAATCTTGACAATACAACCATCAAATGTTTTACTCTTTTTTTTTGGGGATCATAATATCAGCCAATATGACTTTGTTTCCACTTCAGACAATATTTCTTTAATGTACTTTTATGCATACATGTAAGAGTCTCAAATTCAGGGTTTTTAAAAATTTTAAATTGTTTTGATTGTCCTCCCCCACCCCCACCCATTTCATTCATTATATTAATGGTTGAATTAGTTTCAACAAACGTCTCAACTCTTAGTGAACTGATAAATTTCTGTAACAGATTCAACTTAGTGATACCTTAGATTACACGGTTAACCTACAGTACTTCATATTGTAAACGTGGGCAGGTAGATGGGTGAAATAAATATTGAAATTTCAGAGTTACCACTTTTAAAATTTTCTTCACCACGTTTTTAAATTTTTAAACGATTAATATTGTATAGTCTTCATGTCCTTGTGGCGTATTACATTCATGAGCTCACAAATCATCTGCACGGGGATGAAGGTGGGTGTATTTTGCCGGCACATGCTTTTGAAATGGAATAAAAAGAAGTCGATAACCCTTGCAAAATCCATATTTTTATGTACACTTTAGAAGGGAAGGGAGGAGGTAACAATAATCTCTGTACATTTGTGAAAATGCCGATTTCTGTGAACGATTCTGTACTCCATATATGTATGTATATCACTTGCTCTGCATAAAAATATATGTTCATGCAGTTTGATACAGTTAAAATTTCTGTATTTACTTGAAAGTTGAAAAGATATATTCGATAACGAAGCTCTTATTGCAGTGTTTGTAGCTTTGTTATAATATGATTATTATTATTATTTATCATTATATTTAAATAACATTTGTATGTCTCTGTATACATGCATATATATACAATATGTGTGGACATATACATACAACTTGTATTTTTATCTCCATTCCTCAGACAGGTAATTTTTTTTTATTGCCATGGTTACTTGTCTCTTTCTTCACAGGAGGAAACCCCACAAGGCTTCTTTGAGGACCACGGATTAGGCTGAGATGGCTGCATGGTCACATGACTGTCACATGATCTCCATTTTAGGAATAGCAAAAAACAAGCAAAAAAAACAACAAAACAAACAAACAATAGACTTGGTTTACTTTGTTGGTGAAATTAATGTGCCACTTTGAAAAACTCCTTACCCAAAGCATGGCGGTTCACCTATTTTCTTTTCATCATCGATGTATTGTGTGTTTTTCACTTTGTTGAATATTATTATTATTAAGCTTTTTCTTTGTTATTTTGTTAATATATTTTTTGGTGCCGACTTTTTATTCTTATTTTTTCATTTGGTGTTTGTTATTAAAAAAAAGTATTATTGATGCTTTTATTTATCTGCATTCATGACAGTGACTAAATGCAGTTAAAGTACATTCCAGTTAAAAGATATTAGTTTTATTAATTTTGTAAACATTAGTTAGTGTGATTTGGTTTTAAATGTACCGTATGTATGGCGTAATTGTTGTATTCAATAAGCTCTCCATTTCAGTTTATATGAAATGTTTATTACTGTTGTTGTTGACACAAAATGGGATGCACTATAACTTAATTGTTCTGGGTACAGTTATGCAGGGTTGATACAGGAATTTTAAAAGGGGCTGTGTTCAGTTATGTAGAGTGGATGCAAGGATTTGAAAGGGGGTGATACCTTTTAGTGGGCTAAGCACTGGGTTTTGAGCACATGCTGACCCTACATTTTGGACTGATACCAGTGGTGGATCCAGAAAATCCATTTGGGGGTGGGGTGGGTGGGGGTGGATTCCAATGACCAAAGGCCACAAACATTCCCAAAGGGATTTCACAGATTCTCTCATTAAAAAAAATGAAAATGAAAATATAACACTCACAAACTTTAGGGTGGGTCCAGTTCCCCATGGGGGTCCCCCTTTAGATCTGTCACTAGATACATCAAAGGTAGTAAACAATGACTGACAAAATGGGGGTGGGTGGGAAGTTCTCCTCAGTAACTTCTTGGTCACTGCATTAATACACTGTGGTACCGATCTGAACATCACATATAAAACTGTAATAGAAGGGAAAGTGTTAGACTTTGTCTGACCAGTAGTTTGTAAAATACACTGATCAACAAAAGAACCGCAAATATTAATTCAGTTTTCCTTTTTTTCTTTTTAAGTTATTCCGATTAAATCTCGTTAGTTTTTGTGTGTATTACAATTACCATTTGTGTTGTGAACATTTTGGGTCTCTTTTTTTTTTTTAAAGTCTGTTTATCAAATTAATTTTGTGATGAAATATAAATATATATATATATATATATATATATATATATATATATATATATATATATATATATTTATTTGAGTTTACAAGTCAGTGTAACATTTTAGATAGTGACAAAACAAGCCAGCTCCTGCCATATTGATTACTTGTGATTGGCTGCAAAGTATTTTTTTCATATATACATCATGTATACCATTGCCATCACCTTTAATATACTGGTAATCAAGTACTGGTTGGAATGGGAAATCCTTGATGCAGGGGGATACTTCAATCAGGAAAGTGCTCCATTCACTGAACCATATCTTGCACATACAGTTTGCATATTGGCACATGTAACCTTGTGACCACTGAGATCAGTATGTTGTAACTGGGCAACCTCTGAGGCTAGTATGTTGTAACCTGGCAACCTCTGAGGCTAGTATGTTGTAACTGGGCAACCTCTGAGACTAGTATGTTGTAACTGGGCAACCTCTGAGACTAGTATATTGTAACTGGGCAACCTCAGACTAGTATGTTGTAACCTGGCAACCTCTGAGACTAGTATGTTGTAACCTGGCAACCTCTGAGGCTAGTATGTTGTAACCTGGCGACCTCTGAGGCTAGTATGTTGTAACCTGGCGACCTCTGAGGCTAGTATGTTGTAACCTGGCAACCTCTGAGGCTAGTATGTTGGTATTTTGGCACATCAATATTTTCAAAATGTCAGTTGGTTTGATGATCATTATAATTACTTGTATTCAGTGAAGAAACAAAAAAGACAGGGGTGGGGGGATATATATATATATATATATATATATATATATATATATATATATATATATATATATATATATATATATATATTCATGTGATCTTATTTTACATGCATCACATTGTCTTGAAAGTGGAGTTGGTTGTGAACTGGTTCAATTAATGCTTATTAATGCTTTCTTGGATGTCAGAAAGTTAATTTAATGTTTATTTTGATAAATTATTTTACAAGATAAAATGATTATTGTTTTGCTTACTTATGATCTAATGTCATTTGGTAAATGTGTTTTGGTTGACAGCTTAAGTTTCATTCTTGAAATAGCCAATCAGTAGATGTACATCATGTATGCGTATGTATATTTCAAGCAAGAAACAATAAGTAACTGACTATGTACGGTAAATACTTTGTCACCATTTCATTGTTTTGCTTTAATGTGTTACTTTTCCGATATAAGCATCAACTGTTACATTTACTTGTAGCTCTGTTTCGTTTTGGTTTTGTTTAGCTCAATTTTTTACCAAATGTAAGGGTTAGATAAATGAAATTTGGTTTATAGTAGCATTTGTGAATGTTCATCTCTATGTTAAAAATTTTTTTTAAATGTACCACAGTGAAACTCCTTTAAACTGGACATCCATGGGACCAAGTAAAAAGTCTGGGTCTTTTGGGGTATCTGGCTTAAAGAGGTTATGTTCTGTACATTTAAAAGGGACCATGAAAAACATCCATATTTGAAAGAATTCTGGTTTACAGAGGGTCTGGTTTTGAAGGGGTTTCACTGTATATTAAATTTAAATAAAAAAATAAAAATATATATATATATAAAATAAAAAAATACTGAATGTTACATAAGAGATTAACTCTTTGTTTGTCCAATCAGTTTATGATAGGTGAAATGTAATACTATGGAATGCTTGTTTTTGTTCCATCCAACTTGTACTTGGTGTTATGCACTTACATGACATAAATAAATAAACACGAGGTGAGAACTTGATGTGTTTGTGTTTTTTAATGACAAGAAATGTACACGCAAGTTGACTAAATGGGAAAACAAAACAAATATTTACACAAATGTATCTACAATACACAAAACTAAAATATAAGTTTAAGAATAGTAAAATGGGCATACACAAATCTTGTGCAGTTTATTGCCAGAATGTATTTGTGTATAATAAAACATTTTTTAAAGTTGAACTAATGAACAAACAAGCCTGTGCTAAATCAGTGTGAACTATTTGTTTAGTCACGTTGAACGATTCTTCAGTTGGATATCGAATATATTGCACCTGTATTGTTAGATATAAAACATAGTGTACACATTGGTAGATATCAAACATCTTGTTGGATATCAAACATATTGTACACATTGTTGGATATCAAACATGTGCACAGTACCTTATTGTCTAATCAATGAGTATTAGCTATTTAACATATTGTACATATGAGAAAAAACCCCATAACTATCAGCCTCAATTGAAGCTGGTAGGTACTGGGTTCAAATCTGTAGTGACTCCACCTAGATTGATTGCATGCCTCGACATGGTTAGCCACCATGTTTGACTTCTGTCTTACTAACCAGACTGAGGCAACCTGACCTACATGGATAACTGGACAAAGGCACAAACAGTATAAAGTAGCAGAAATTCCCCATTACAGGACAGCATAGTTACACTGAAGTCACTGAGTGTTATACACTGAAGTCATTGAGAGTTCTATACTCTAGAGTTACTGAAAGTTATAAACACTGAAGTCACTGAAAGTTATAAACACTGAAGTTACTGAGTGTTTACACTGAAGTCACTGGGTGTTTACACTGAAGTCACTGAGTGTTTTACACTGAAGTCACTGAGTGTTTTACACTGAAGTCACTGAGTGTTTTACACTGAAGTCACTGGGTGTTTAGTTACACTGAAGTCACTGAGTGTTTTACACTGAAGTCACAAGTCACTGAGTGTTTTACACTGAAGTCACTGGGTGTTTTACACTGAAGTCACTGGGTGTTTAGTTACACTGAAGTCACTGAGTGTTTTACACTGAAGTCACAAGTCACTGAGTGTTTTACACTGAAGTCACTGGGTGTTTTACACTGAAGTCACTGAGTGTTTTACACTGAAGTCACTGAGTGTTTACACTGAAGTCACCCGAGTGTTTTACACTGAAGTCACTGAGTGTTTTACACTGAAGTCACTGAGTGTTTAGTTACACTGAAGTCACTGAGTGTTTAGTTACACTGAAGTCACTGGGTGTTTTACACTGAAATCACAGTGTTTTACACCGAAGTAACTTAGTGTTTACACTGAAGTCACCGAGTGTTTTACACTGAAGTCACTGAGTGTTTTACACTGAAGTCGCTGGTTGTTTTACACTGAAGTCACTGAGAGTTTTACACTGAAGTCACTGAGTGATTACACTGAAGTCACTGAGTGATTACACTGAAGTCGCTGGGTGTTTTACACTGAAGTCACTGAGTGTTTTACACTGAAGTCGCTGAGTGTTTTACACTGAAGTCGCTGAGTGTTTTACACTGAAGTCACTGAGTGTTTTACACTGAAGTCGCTGGTTGTTTTACACTGAAGTCACTGAGAGTTTTACACTGAAGTCACTGAGTGATTACACTGAAGTCACTGAGTGATTACACTGAAGTCGCTGGGTGTTTTACACTGAAGTCACTGAGTGTTTTACACTGAAGTCGCTGAGTGTTTTACACTGAAGTCGCTGAGTGTTTACACTGAAGTCGCTGGGTGTTTTACACTGAAGTCACTGAGTGTTTTACACTGAAGTCACTGAGTGTTTTACACTGAAGTCACTGAGTGTTTAGTTACACTGAAGTCACTGAGTGTTTAGTTACACTGAAGTCACTGAGTATTTAGTTATACTGAAGTCACTCTCAGTATAAACATACAAATCCAGTTTTGACTGAAATAACACACACTGCAAAGATGTACAAATTGAAGATCAACAAAAACCACATCCATAAAGTGTGGGCTCTAAAAACACCCAGATTCACTTTAAAATGATACAAAATAAACATTGACTTTTGAAGCTAAAGTGCAATTCTAGTTTCGACTTGAAACAAATTGACATCATGTTTTGACTAAATGCAGTGCGTGTTCTGCAGTACTTGTGTAGAAATGTCACGTTTTAAAGTGAGAATTATGCTAATAGCTGGCTAAGTCTGTGTATCCAGTTGTACACATTGCACCAAGCATCTCCAACATGAAAGAGAAGAAACAGTGCTTTATCGTACAGTATAATAAAATGGATACCACAAGTCTGTGTGGATGAAAGCACGTGTTACCTACCCTGTAATCTTCGGCATGGATGAAGATTCGGAAGAGTGGCTTTCAAACAGTGATGAATGAATAACTCAGTCTGTGTAGATATTTCCACATTGCAACTAAAATCTTCAGTATGGATGAAGAGGAACAGAAGTGAGCATCGGCCAGTACTTGTGGATGGATAGCTAAGTCTGTGTAGATCATTAGCACACTCAACCTAGCATTTTAAATGTGTATAAATTGATGGTTTTGTTGTTCACACAAATTACAAATACGTCGAAAATAACATTTTGTTTGTTTTGTTTTAATGGATTTTATTTCTGTTTTGTGTAGGTTTATTTTGTTTTTGTTATATTTTTTTCATTGTTTTCCTATCTGAGGAATGGAGAGATTTAAAAAAATAAGTATTATATTGAAAAATAAACCAAAATTTGTAAACATATTTCACTGTAGCAATGTTTTGTAGGTTTATAATATATATATATGGCTTATATTTTCTCATAGTGTGATGCATGTTTGTCTTCTTTATTTTTGTGCATGCCTGCATATTTTTGTTTTTGACATAAAGGGATTGCCCCAAGTTTGCTGCCATTCCATGGTAACATATTTACGACTAACAAATCCTTTTTGATGACTAGAATTGTGTGTTGGAGATATTTTTCTGTTCAGAATATCATTGACTGTTGATGACTATGCGTCAGAATTACCAAATGTTTGAAATCCAATTGCCAATGATTAATTAATTAATCATTCAATGTCCTCTAGTGGTGTCGTTAAACAAAACAAACTTCTAACTTCTGTTCAGAATATCAGTATCTGAATAAGCAAAGTGTTTGTTGTTGTTCTAATGTTTGTAGCATCACAAACCAGATTTCATCTTTCAAGAGTTTCGTACATACAAAAACATAAATCACAATGAATATGTAATTTTTGTCGCCAAAAAGACTATATTAGTCGGAAATATCTTACAATGGCTGCAAACTCGGGACAGATGCTTTAACACCATTTTTTTTGTTGTAAACCTATCCACGTTTCCCTCCCATGGAATGAGCTTACATTAGTAGCTTTCATGTAGTTCGTAACTGATACTCTGGTGATGTTGAATCTTTATATTCTACAATGCATGCAGTTAATTTAAAACCTTAAAAAAAATATTCCAATTTACGTACATGTAAGTATATGGCAGTGTCAACAGCACTGTAGGGAAGTCTAAAGACGTAAACCCATTATAGGTCTTGGAATTACAAGATGAATAAACCAGTCAATTATCAGGATGAAAATTCTAAATTATTTTCTGTCTGCATTTCAGAGGGGATTTAAAAAAAAAAAAAATTGTTTTAACCCTTTAATGCCTGTGACAAAACTAGCATGAATTCAGATAAAATATTGGTTTGTGAATAAACATAGCATCATTTAAAAACACGTTTGAGTATATTTGAAATAAATATTTATTTTTTATTTGTTTTTAAATGTACTCATATGAGTACATAGGACTGTACTTGTATATGAGTACAAAAGTAATTATTACATCAGATTTTAAAAATATTTGTTGCAATCAAAGAAAAAACCTATCAAATTCATTTAACACACCATTAGAACAATGTAGCAGATCTGTAAGCGTGGAGAAAAGACTACAATATAAACAGGTTGCCGTAGGTGCCTATTGTACTCAAACGAGTACACATTTAAATGTTTGGCTCTGTTCAAATATAAGTTTAATCATTCAAGTAAATTGTACTCATTTTGAGGATATTAGACATATATGGAAATTCTCATTCATTAGAAATATTTCATTTTTTCAAATAGTGTTTGTGATTATAATAAAGTATGCACTCATTTGAGTACACTGGGCTTTAAAGGGTTAAAGTTTTAATTTAAACAACTGAAAAAAAAGAGCAAGAATGCATATCATATCTACAAATTAATATCAGTATTCAAGACTTCTAAAGCTACCATATAGAGCAAGTTACCATTTCATTAAAAGTTATTAAAAAGCCTATATTTAGTGAATCGTACATTAAATTACTGTAGTTTTCATTAGCTGTCATAAAGATCACATCGTATCTTGGATACCACAGGTATATTGTGTAAAATTCATCCAATAGTTCACTGAAGTTCAGGTGATCGATTCAGAGGATCAGTTGGTTATCTGCTGGTCTTGCAGGCATGATTAAAAATGATAAAGCTAAATTCAAGAGACTAATGGGTTGGGTTTTTTTTTAATTACAAGGCCAGCGCTGGAAACCACTTGTATCATGGGTGGGAACTGAGGTCCGGCTAGTGGGCAAAGTCATACCATACTTGAATATTATTACTAGTGGTGTTCTAAGGATAAAAACATGTGACTGAGTTCCTAGCGATGAGATGATTTACTATGAAAACCATAATATCAATTGTTATAGAAAGTGTTACTGTTATTATTCCCACAATTTAGATGGTGAAGTATAATAGACTCCATCATACGTGGTCATTTGGAATAGAAAAAGTACACCCAAGGTGGTGGAAATTTCTACCCAGGACGAGGATTGCAGGGACGAGGCTTGCCAAGTCCCAGGGTGGAAATTTCCACCACTGAGGGTGCACTTTTTCTATCCAACATGACTGCATATGATGGAGTCTTTTTCTCCCATTGATTTGATAAATAAACCATTATTTTACACAAAGATGGCTGAAAAAGTAACTTCATTATTTGACCGTTTTATCATAAATAACTATACTATTATATTTGCCATGTCTGTTTCATGTGTTAAATATAATTTAAGACTACAAATTTTCAAGATAGCTTTTATAATGTAGGTTTTAATAGCAAAAAATCAATCTTAAACTAACCAACTTGCATTAATATGACGTCATATATTACCTATGCTGTAATACTCCCCTTGTTAAATAAAATTACGTCATAGCCCATGCAAGATGGATTTATTCCCTATGGGCTAATATCATGGAGTGGATCGGTCTTGCATAGCTAGGGAAAGGAGAATATATTATCTATATGCATGTATATGTGTAAAAGAAAACCGATGTTGAATAGGTATTAAAGGTAAAATTATAGAAAGATATAAGATCTATCCTGATGAACATGACAATGGTGTGTGTACTACTGGGATTTCCATATATAAGCCCTGGGCTTAAATTAGGAAAATATCATCTTGGAGAAGATAAAGTTTATCTTAAATTAGGAAAATATCATCTTGGAGAAGATAAAGTTTATCTTAAATTAGGAAAATATCATCTTGGAGAAGATAAAGTTTTATCTGAAATTAAGCCCTAAATAGAGAAGTTGCAAACAATATTTATACTATAATAAAGACAAAAATTGCATACTATTGGTGTTTTTTATTTTAGCCCTGGGCTTAAATTTGGAAAATATCATCTTGGAGAAGATAAAGTTTTATTTGAAATTAGGCCCAGGCATTAAATTTAGAAGTCAAATTTTTTTTTATATACTATTATATAATAAACACAAAAGGTGTAAATTAGGATAGCAATAGAGTATATAATACACATAATTATTGTTGCATGACAACCATAGTAAATGTAAAAACATGTTTCAATATCAAAAGAGGGGGAAGTTATTAATTAATATAACATTTATTTAAGAAGAGGCAATGCATACATGTACATGCATTCTAGCTATATGCAGGGCTTCTAGAATGCGTTTTAAAAACAACTAGCCATGGGATCAGTCATTTAAATTTTTTTACTAGCCACAATTAAAAATTCACTAGCCCTACTTTACTTTTAAGTTAATACAATTTTACAAAATAATAGTAATAATCAGATATGTCACCAAAAGGGGAAGATAGAGCTTAAAAACTAACATTAGGGGGTTGGGTGTGGGTAGGATATTTATATTTAAAAAATAGACAACCTTATTTCATATGGGCTTAAGTATGGGAAATTATGGTAATACTATTTACTATACAAATGCAGTCCTAATAATTCAAATCTTTATTAAGTTCTCCTGCTTATAATAGATTTAAAAAAAAGTGATTTGGAAGTGAAAACATACCTTCGTTTTTATTTATAGATTTTTAAAAAGTGATCATTAGTAGTGCAGATTTTTCTCCATTCATCGATTAGAAATTTATCAGTGGTGAAAACACTCTTCCCCCTCCCCCCCCCAATTCATAGATAAGATGATACTTAGCAGTGCAAACAGAAATGTCTGCATTTATAGATAGGAAAATGATTAGCAGTATAAATATACTTTTTCCCGTTTATAGATAAGAAATTGTTGAATGGTGTAAACAAACTTTTCTCCATTTATAGACAACTTGTTCAACAGTATAAACACATGTTTCTCCATTTATGGATTAAACAATTGTTCAACAGTATAAACATACTTTTCTCCATTTATAGATAAAAAATTGTTCCACAGTATAAACACGTTTCCGCATTTATAGATAAGAAATTGATGAACGGATGTAAACAACTTTTCTCCATTTATAGATAACTTGTTCAACAGTATAAACACATGTTTCTCCATTTATGGATTAAACAATTGTTCAACAGTATAAACAGACTTTTCTCCATTTATATAGTTTTTATCATTGAAAACAGACTTTCCTTCATTGGTATAGATAAGAAAGTGACTAGTAATGCCAGCCGATTTTCTCAGTTCGTAGATAATAACATAATGTAGCAACTGCACACGTAGAACTCAAAAACATTTTTGTGAATGAATGTAGAGGTTGTTTAGTGTTTGTTATTTTTATTTTTATTTTAGTACCATATTATATGTCTTCCTTTAAAGCACCTACATTTCTCCAGTTCACTTGTAGTATTGTATGTTTGTGGTCATTTTTGTTTTTGAATGTTTAACAGAAAGTGATACTACATGTATATTTATTTTTATCTAATGAAAATTGAATAAATTAAATTTTAAAATATTTTCTGTATCATGATTTAGATATAATACATATATAATGATAAATGTTAATATTAAATTGATACGTTAAATACTAGTTTTACTACATTCAATTGTAGTTTTATTCAGTGACGTTTAATTTTTAATTGGTAACATGATTTATTTATATATATATATATATATATAATTATTAATGTTGATTTGAAATACAAAAGTTAAAGTTAAAGACTGTTTGTTTTGTTTCTTACTACATGTTCTCTTGTGAACAATCTAAATATACACATTCCCCAATAATCAACAAACAAACAAACAAACAAACAAACAAACAAACAAAAAACAAAAAAAAACACCCACTGTATTGAAGTGACCTTTGCAGATGTTTAAAAAAAAACCTGTACATATAATGGAATTCGCAGGTTCTTCTGTAGAACATTAAATTCTGTACATCAGTGGCTTGTTCAGGAGGCCAAGCACTCACCAACAAATTGACTGGTACCATCATCTTCTATCACATCACCCCTGCGATGTCATAGGCCAGAAAAACCTACATACTACAATTCAACATGTTGATGCAACACAGGTTAACATTAAATTTTGTTTTGTTTAATAACACCAACTAGAGCACATCAGTTTATTAATGATCGACTATTGGATGTCAAACAATTGGTCATTTTGACATATATACATGTACAGGAAACTTGCTACATCTGTCCATTTGTAACAAGGGACCTTTTATATGCACCATCACATAGCACATACCACATACCACATACCACGGCCTTTGATATACCAGTCATGGTGTACTGGCTGGAACGAAAAATAGCCAATGGGCCCACCGACGGGGATCGATCTCAGACCGACCATAAAAAGGGACCTTTTATATGCACCATCATATAGCACATACCACGGCCTTTGATATATCAGTCGTGGTGCACTGGCTGGAACGAAAAATAGCCAATGGGCCCACCGACGGGGATCGATCTCAGACCGACCATAAAAAGGGACCTTTTATATGCACCATCATATAGCACATACCACGGCCTTTGATATACCAGTCGTGGTGCACTGGCTGGCACAAAAAATAGCCAATGGGACCCTCAGTGGGGATTGATCTCAGACTGACTGTGCATCAAGCGAACACTTTACCACAGGTCTATGTCCCGCCTCTTTCAGGTTAAAGTAACCCCAGTTATATTTAACCTGGGTTAAAACCCATTCCAATATAATTACAGACTTAAAAAGCCATCTACAGTGGACTCTTGTCTAAACCGGATTCTGTGTAATCCCGGATCTCTGCGTAAACCGGTCCATTTCTAAAGTCCTGTCCAGCTACCGTTTATCTCTTAGGTATAAATCTCTGCCTAATCCGTACTCTGTCTACTCCGGACTCTGAATAAAAAATCAAGAACAAAAGAACAGTTCATGCATTAATTATCTCTGTCTACACTGGATTGGGATTTGACTGAACGACGGGCTGCTTAATTAGTTGAACAATGATCGTCAATTGCCAAATAATCAGGACGCCGTCACAAGATCAAATATAAAATGTAATCGCACTCGTGTGAAGTTTACTCTTATTGCGGTAGGCCGTTAGATCTGGATTTTGTATTCAAATAATTTCGTACGTACGAATAAATGTAATAATGTTTTAGGAAATTAAATTAAATTTAACCTAGTACAAATATTAGAACGACCAGAAACGTTTAATATGCAGCCACTAATATTTTATGCAGAAAAATATATTTGATATGTAATTACAATCGTTAAAAAGTCTGTTAGTCGATAACATCTTAAAAATTGCAGCAAACTCAGAAATGTCCCTTTAAGTATATTTTTATGTCTGCGAAATAATCGATTGCAAGTCTGGCTTATATGACTGTTTTCCAACCATCCTTGGGTTCAAATGTCATTGTTAATCGCGAGTTGTCGATCATTCAAGAACCATAATTCTGGATGAACTCTTGTCTAAACCGGTCCTCTATGTAAACCGGACTATTTCGACAGTACGAAGTGAGTCCGGTTTGGACAGAGTCCACTGTATAGTGTAAGTGGCTAGTTTACTTCACTGTTTTATCATCTACTTTACCACTGACCAGCGTCGTGGTTAGGCCATCGGTTTACAGGCTGGTAGGTATTTGGTTTGGATCCCAGTCGAGGCATGAGATTTTTAATCCAGATACCGACTCCAAACCCGGAGTGAGTGCTCCGGAAGGCTCAATGGGTAGGTGTAAACCACTTGCACCGACCAGTGATCCATAACTGGTTCAACAAAGACCATGGTTTGTGCTATCCTGACATATGTTTGACATCCAATAGCCGATGATAAGATAAAAAATCAATGTGCTCTAGTGGCGTCATTAAATAAAACAAACATTACTTTTTTTCTACTTTACCATAAGGGAACATGTATCAAAGCAATTAAATACATTAAGAAATAAAATTTTAAAATATCCATCAAAATGTGATAAAAGTTAATTACATTAAAACATAAGAATTTGATTATTTCTCACACTTTTCTTACTCAGGAATCTGATGAGCCGCGGTCAATACTGGAAGATATGGGTTTCACTGTGGGAAGTTGAGAGATCTTGTCCTCCATCTTGGAAAATGGCCATCGGACACAACACCAGTTGCCATTGCGAAAATGCCAAAACATCAAATATCAGCTGCCTTTTAGTGTAAAAAACAACACCCCCAAAACAACAACCTGTATTTTATATATTGTGCTGTATCTGTTGTAAGCAGACATTGTAATTGATCTAAACAGGTATTTACATTTAATTATAAAGCATACATGGTTGGTCTATCTTAACATTATAAAATCTGAACTAAAATGACGGCTAATACATGTATTTGATATTAAAATGTATTTTTCTTTTCGTCATATTACTCAAACATGTATCATGTCATTCATTTTTTTTACCGATGCCATATAACTGTAAATCAAATGTGTTGAGTGCGTCGTTAAATAAAACGTTTCCTTCCTTCATTTGTTTAATAGCAAAAACTAAGTTATTAATCATTACCAAATATGATTTGAAGTTTAGTTTGGCAACCATGCTTATTTCATTATGTCCTCCAGTGAACTATATTTCTTCTACATGTAACCAGAAAATTAATTTATTTAATGAAACCGTAATTTGGTCCATGTTTCATTAGAATAAACCAAATTTTGTGTTCCATTTTTTATTGGAATAGAGCAAATTTGTGTTATTTTCCATTAGAATCGACTAAATTTGTATTTCATTATTTGTTAAAATGAATCAGATATGTACCCATACCACTTTTCATTGGCACAAACTTTTTTTTTTTGCGTTTCATTTTTCATTGAAATGAACCAATTTTTGTGTTCCATTTTTAATACGAAAGACTTAATTTCCATTCAAGCAAAACTTTAATGAATATGTGACTTTAAACAATTAAAAACAATTATTCACCAATTTAGTATTGTACAGTGCATTTGTAAAGATATTAAATTTGGTCAAGTAATCACTTTTCTGTTTGTATATTAAGGTGAATAGTTATTTGTCAATGCCTCCAAGAGTCCAAATCACATTAATATAAAATTCCTAGACCTGTGCCTGCTTTATGAAGACTGTTCTACTAAACATACGGACAACAGTTAAATAGATTGCTGGGCCCATTCCAGTTTTGAAATCACAGAAAAACAAACCGTTCCATTTTGTTCGAAAGAGGATAACATGCCCTTCTCTGAATCTTTTTTTTGTTTAGATTCAAGCCTGTATATCCCCATCCCCACTAAACATCTAGTCCCAACATGTCTGATGAGGTTTTTTTTTTAGCTTTTATCAGATTTCAGCTCCTTTTTTTTTGTGAAATAATTTTCAGAATGTAAACTAAATTAGATCTGAAATGCTGAAAAATTACATTTGTTTAGGTATAGATATTAGTATAGAGGTTTTAATTTTTGAAAGATCTTTTCCTTTTTTTTTTAATTTTTTTTTTTTTAATTTTTTTTTTTTATTATTATTATTTTTTTTAATGGTTATCACATTCCTTGTATATTATATGATTTATCACCAAACACAAATTTCAAGCATATTTTAACATTCTTTCATTGTATTTTGTTGGACTAAGAAATGTTTAAGTCAAAATCTATTTAATATTTATAAAACCATTTTTTCTTTCTTATTATTTTTGTTGTTTTGTTAGTGTAGCTTCAAAATTTTATTTCATTGAATTGATTGCCAAATAAATTTGTAAATTAATTTTCTTTATTTGTTGTGTGTGTGTATGTATGTACATATATATATCGACATTAAAATAAGTGAAAAACATGTTGTTTTTACATTCGTGCAGCAAACAGAGGTAACACTGTTAGAACTATATAGTAGAAATGTGTATGCAGAAAATTATTTACATGTAATAAATTATAGAAATATTTAATAATAATTATATATATTTAGGGTACAGTATTTTTTGTGGCTGGTTGAAACAATAAATTGCTCTTTTGACTGTATTCTGGTAGTTTGTGCAGTAATTTTAAGAATTTCTCGTTCCAGCCAGTGCATCACGATGTATATCAAAGACCGTGGTATGTGCTATCCTGTCTGTGGGATGGTGCATATAAAAGATCCCTTGCTACTAATGTAGCGGGTTTCATCTCTAAGACTATATGTCAAAATTACTAAATGTTTGACGTCCAACAGCCGATGATTAATCAAATCATTCTTGAAATTAAAAGTTAAAGTTTGTTTTATTTAACACCACCACTAGAGCACATTGATTAATTAATCATCCACTATTGGATGTCAAACATTTGGTAATTCTGACTAGTCATCAGAGGAAACCCCCCCCCCCCCCCCATACATTTTTCCTAATGCAGCAAGAGATCTTTTATATGCACCATCCCATAGACAGGATAGCACATCCCACGGCCTTTGATATACCAGTTGTGGTGCACTGGCTGGAACAAGAAATAGCCCAATGGGCCCACCGACGGAGATTGATCCCAAACCAACCGTGCATCAAGTGAGTGCTTTAGCACTGGGCTACGTCTCACCCACTCTCCAAGAGGGATGGAAGGATATGATGTAATCATGACATCACATTAATTACATCACATCCTTTGGAGGATTCTTGAAGAGTATTCCACAAAAAAGAAAAATGGCAGTGAAAAATTACATGCTTTTTGTCCTAGGAGATCTGAGAAGTCGATAGTAGGCGACATGGTTACATTTTATGTGTGGAATCTCATGTCGGTGTACATGTTTTTTTCACAATTTCTGTCTGAACAAAATGGGGGTGAATTTAAAGAAAATTAAAGGTGGTAGAGTCATTTATTGTACATGTGTAGTTGTTAACAATTTAATTTGGTTCGGACTTTAGTGCATGTACCAGCAACTTAGACTTGTGGGTTATTTAAATACTGCCGAGGTCATTAAAATTTTAAAAGTAGTTTGGATAATTCAATGTGTTGTTTGTGTTTATAAGCAATCCTATATAAAAGGTATGATTGAATATTTAACGTTTTCATTAAATTTATAGCCCTTGACCTTTAATGACCTCTCCACAGTTTTCAAACCGACTTCAACTGGAATACGATGCAGCACATCATCCTACATGGAATAACCATTATAGTGGTTGCTTCGACTCTTGGGTAGAACGAAAAATTCTATTTTAAGCCACTGTTTTGGATTCTGCCTCTAGACTAATTTACCAAATGGATAAAAGGCACAAAATGTGATTTTCTCAAAATCATTAATACACAAGTTAAAAAACTTTTGTTTTGTTTAAAGAGACGTTGATTTTGTACTGTTGACATATAGTCTTAGAAAGGAAACATGGTACATTTTTTCATTAATAGCAAGGGATTTTTTATATGCACCATTCCACAGACAGGACGGCAAATACACATGTATCACAGCCTTTGATATACCAGTCATGGTGCACTGGCTGGAATGAGAAATGGGCCACCGACTAGGGTCGATCCCAGACCAACCGCGCATCAGATGAGCACTTGTCAACTGGGAATTCACAACTTACTTCTTTTCACTTTAGCAGGGCAGAATACGTAGCTAGATAAATGTGTATGCTTTCTGTCTGACAGTGACAAATTTTGTTTTTTTTAAATGCTCACGAATGACGGACACAACTGTAATTAAAATAGATTAAAAAAAACCTTTATTAATCCAAGTGCATTACATATCATTTTACTCACAAATATACAGATCATTCATAATATCCAAGGCTGGTTCTAGTTTTAAAATATGACCACAAAACAATACCGAAATACAAAACTGAAACTGATCGAGGAGTGGGTAATATACATGGCATGATGTAAAAAAAATACAATGAATAATGATTAGTTTTGAAAATAAAATAAAGAAGTTGGAAAGATTGGGTGGCTGCAACAGCCCTGATTATAGCCCACACGTACAGTTTGAATGTCAATTAAACCATCCACTGAAGGCCTCTTGGTGTAGAAATTATAAGAGTGAGCTTGGAGGAACTCCCAAATTACCTGTATTGGTTTGTGTTGATCTCGTCTGCTTCAATTAAAAAACCCATTTCATTATTATTTTTATTTTTTTTTGCAAATTACCAACATTTATTTTTGTAAATTAAGTTATGTGGAAGGTTGTCCATTCAGTTAAAATAAAAACATACAAAATGACATTAGGATCAGATGCATACACCTGAGGTTGGTTAAGTTGAAAGACTCAATTGCTAAACACTCAAAATTAAAATCATATAATATCTACATTCATTGTAACAAAATATGTCTTGGCTTGTGCTACACGTACTCTTGTATAATACTGGATGTAAATACATGTAGTAATAAAACACAAACAACAGTTTGGACGGAATCATACCCCTACTCCACCCCAAAAAAACAATATTTTATCACAATATTAACAATATGTATATGTTTAAAATTGCTATGTGATAATTTCATACACCTGTGTACACTGTCAGTCTATCACACAGAGAAAAATGCAAAGTAAAATAATTAAATATATTTTAAATGGACAGTTTAACTGTCAACAAACACCCACCAATGCCCCCCCCCCCCCCCAAAAAAAAAAAAACACACCCTAAAACAAACAAAAAATAACCCAACCCTTAAAAATATTCTATCCCAATATTAACAATATGTATGTTTTAAAAATGTGCTACATAATACTTTCATACACCTTATGTACAGTCTTATCAGTTTATCACAGAGGAAAAATGCAAAATAAATTAACTAAATATATTTTAAACGGATGGTATAACTGTACATTTTGGTAAATGATCTGAGGCAGATTAAAGAATAGATGAAGGGGTGGGTTAGTTCTCTCCTTAAACATAGTAACAAAAACAACATAACAATTTGGACAGAATCATAAAAACTAAAAACAAACAACCCATTTTATCACAAATTAACATGTATGAATATTTAAAAATATGCTACATAATATTTTCATACACCTATGTACACTTTTATCAGTCATATCACATATAGGAAAAATGCAAAGTATAATTTAATTTTTTTTTTTTAAATGGACTACATTTTGTTGAATGATAAAAGGCAGATTTAAGTGTAGAGGGAGGAGTGGATTACTTCAACCGTTATACATATATTCTACTCTCTTTTTTTAAATTTATTTTCTCTTCAAATCTATTTATCTATACCTTTTATTTAAAGATGCTGCAAAGTGCTGTACAAAATACCTATCCTAAATAATCAAATGTTTTTCCCAAAAAATGGATGCCTTGTACGTAACGTCATTTTAATGTTTTCAATACATACATTACAGAGAATAGATGAGGAAAATCATCACTTTATAAAATGACACAAACCAGTGGCATAGCGTGGGCAAGGCAAGTATTGAACCCCCTAACCAGTGGACAGTTAACACTCCCCGAGTCTCTTCCACCAGTCCAGAATTTTGGCCCCGGACAACCGCCCACACTACACCACTGACACAAACTACAGTGAAACTCCCCTAAACCGGACACCCTTGGGACAAAGTAAAAAGTCTGGTTTTAAGAGATACCTAGTTTAGAGGTTCCCTTCGATTTAAAAATATTTTAAAAAGGACCGTGTCAAAAATGTCCGGTTTTGAGGGAATTCCAGTTTACACAAGGTCCGGTTTTGAGAGGTTTCACTGTACTTTACTATTCAAGAGAAATAATACGAACTACGTCACTATTCAATTGAAATATAAACTACGTCACTATTCAAGAGAAATAATACAAACTACGTCACTATTCAATTGAAATATGAACTACGTCACTATTCAAGAGAGTTATCCCTTGATCGTTTTTCCTTTTAGCCAAAAAGCTATTTTAATGCAGGATTTTTAATAATTTGTTATAATCTTGAAATAGCCTTTATAGAAAATTAAAACTTATATAATGTCATCATCTCCTGATATATGACTACAACTTGGCAAAACATTTTTTGGTCTGATTTCAACTTTATTTTATTATAAAGTTAATCTTTAAATTAAGGAACACTTTTGATCTACAAGATACTTTTTGGGTCTGTTTTGGGGTTGGGTTTTTTAATCCCACCTTCACTAGTTACACCCTTTAGATCTATATATGGCACTTCATAACTCCTACATAAAATAATATACATATCAGAGTACTGTATTGCATCATTATTCACCGACTAAATGAAAAAAAACCCACCATGATTTGTTAATTTGGGAAAGGTTTTGGCATTGAACGTATCATATACATTTGTGTCTGTATGTATCACAGTCAAATAATTTGCTTTATATTTTGTTAAATTTATGTATATATATAAAAATTTGTGACAATAATATATAAAAATGAGAAAAAGAAGATATAAAGGATAAATTTGTTAAGTATCTTCTAGTTATTATACATCAATGTTATTTAAGATATATAAATTAAAAAGAATACATTTAAAACAAAAAAAAAGAAAAGTAAAATTTTTAAACATTACATGTTTATAGTTTTAAAATAATAATAAATATATATATATATAAATCATGAAAAAGGCAAAAAAGACGTAGTATTAAAGTAATTATAAATGTATGTTTTTATAATCATGTATATAATGTTAATTACAATATAAATTATAGCACATGCATTTCCGTTGTACATAAAATCATTATTAATTATAATACATATTAAATATTTCAGTTATAAATACAATTAATTTTTTATTGTAATAGGAAACAAACCCACACAAAAAAACGAAGTATTACATGTAATATGAAAAAATAATTTCAGTTAAACATAAAACTACATCCTAAAGAAAAACAAACATTTGGTTTATATCAGGACAACTATTTGTTAAAGTGCTTTCTATGTCGATGACAACAAGATCAGTCCCAGTTTTTTGAATATATTTTTTTCACATATTAACAGAAATAAACAAAACACCCACCAGATGACCCATTTTTAATTAAGTGTGTCACAATAATGGTATCACAATTGTTTGAATGACTGTATTACAGTACAGCCTAATATAATACATATATACATATACATAGAAAATACACGGAGTGACAAATGAAATTTTAGTAGACTCAATAGAGTAAATTATTATATACAATATTAAACTCCAGTGAGTAAATTATTATATACAATATTAATCTCCAGAGAGTAAATTATTATATACAATATTAATCTCCAGAGAGTAAATTATTATATACAATATTAATCTCCAGAGAGTAAATTATTATATATTAATCTCCAGAGAGTAAATTATTATATACAATATTAAACTCCAGCGAGTAAATTATTATATACAATATTAATCTCCATAGAGTAAATTATTATATACAATATTAATCTCCAGAGAGTAAATTATTATATACAATATTAATCTCCAGAGAGTAAATTATTATATACAATATTAATTAAAACAAAAACTCTTCTTTTTACATGACTGTTCGCTTAAAATAAGAAAACCAAAATAATTCAGTATTTTTCTTCTATTTTACATCAACACCTAAAACAATATTTTATTATTAATTCTCACCTCATGTTTCTTATGTCAGAGCATATAGTTTGTATCAGAGGACGGCCATAAGTAATATATACAACAGGTTTAAAAAAAATTGTAATGAGAGAATTAAGAACAATCTGTATCCCAAATAGCACTTGGGTTATCTCCCATTTTCAATGAATGCATGAATAAATGTTTAATGATGCTCCAGCACACAAAAATACATCGGCTATTGGGTGTCAAACTAAACTGACCCATTTTTCAAAGTCATGATTTTATTTTTGTTTACTTTAATCTGATTTAAATTAATAATATTTTCGGTATATTAATTCAAAGTAGTAGAACACTGATTTTCAACTACTGGAACACATCAACATCTTTCAATCAGTCCACATTAGTTTAGGAAGAAAACCAGTTGATCCTAAATCATCAGAAAGTATAATATCACAAGTATGATGATGTCACAATTATGATTATGTCAAAAGTAGTCACAAGTAGATGATGTCACAATTTGATGATGTCACAATCTAATGATGTCATGTATAATATCACAGGCACATTGTTATAAAGGTAATGGTATCACAGGCATGTGAGGTCACAAATGATGTCACATATTGTCATGGTAACCACATTCATTTCTACTTCTTTAGTGTCTTGTGCTTCGCTTCCCATTCCATCTGTCGCTTTCTTTCCTTCTCTCGTTCTTTTTGTGCTTCCTAAAATAAACAAATGAACAAATTATTTATGGTGCTTAGAAACAAAACTTTACAATAAAATTGAAACAACGTTTTTACCACTTGATTTAGATTATCATAAAAAACATGAAGATGAGTTCCTTAAAATTCAATATCAGCATTTACAATTCAAAACTCTCCTATTGAAAAACACAAAACTTCTATAAGTTTTTTAAAATATGATTATAAAAAACCCACAAGGATATGAACAGTTTTAGGGATTTGAATTCAAACAATTATTGTTTCTATTAAACTATACAACTTGTTTCCACTGAAACCACCTTACGTTAATAGTTATTTTTAATAATAATCCACATTTCATTAGTAAAGTACTATCATCTTCGGAAAAAATAAACAAACTGGTGGGCATGTTAGCCAGCGAGATATAAAATAGAGAAGACTAACTTGAAAGTTAAAAAAACAATACTGGGAAAAAGCAGAAGTCGATGTAAATGATTAATACTGGGGTATACAAGTTTGTTTTGTTTCAACGACACAATTTTGTCTCTCAGGACGGAAGGGGTGAGACGTAGCCCAGTGGTAAAGCACTCGCTTTATGTGCGGTCGGTTTGGGATCAATCCCCGTCAGTGGGCCCATTGGGCTACTTCTCGCTCCAGCCAGTGCACCACGACTGGTACATCAAAGGCTGTGGTATGTGCTATCCTGTCTATGGGATGGTGCATATAAAAGATCCCTTGCTACTAATCGAAAAGAGTAGCCCATGAAGTGGCAACAGAGGGTTTCCTCCCTCAATATCTGTGTGGTCCTTAACTATATGTCCGACGCCATATAACCATAAATAAAATGTGTTGAGTGCGTCATTAAATAAAACATTTCCTTCCTTCCTCTGGATGGGACCCCGAATGCATATTTGTCAGTCACATGGTTCCTTGCAACCAATAATTGGGGTGGGGTGGATGAGAGCTAGTTATTCTTCATGGTGACTAGTAACGTCTATAGGCTATTAATCCAGGCACGGAATGCAGGATTTCTGAAAGGGGGGGGGGGGGGGGGGGTCCCAAATGTGATGACTCATCTCTCCTTTTACACAGCGCACCTCTTACAGCTGAACAAATCATGCTCGAATTTACAAAAAGGGGGGCGTCCAGACCCCTGGACACACACCCTGGATCCACTACTGTAATCCTCCATGTTAATGAAACTATTTCTTAATTTCTATCCCTGCTGTATCGTAAAAGAGCACTCTACTAATGATACAAAAAGCATTAGGTATTAACATTAAGTGTTCTGCTAAAATGCCGTACCTCTTCCTTCATCTTGGTGACGAGGTAGTTGACCTGCAGCATCAACATCTCCAATTTCTTCTCACTGCTGTCCTCCTCATGCTGCAGACTCAGTGCTCGGTTTAGTGGGAAGAAGTCGAAATTGTCACGATTCAGCTACAAAATAACAAGAAATCCATGCAATTAAATGTCTCGCCTACCATTGACATTTTCAGTGCACTGTGACGAAAATCCATAGGTGCAACTACAAACCAAATTTCATTGATCTAGGACTTATAGTTTGTGAGAAATGGATCTAAACATCAAGCACATCAGGACCACTCCATAGACTGAGCTAGATTCCTCTCTCATTAAAGAACACGAGCAGGAACATTGTGTGTTCTGTGTCTGTGTATGTGTGTGTGTGTATGTGTGTGTGTAGCATACTCGTGTGAACGCGTGTATGAGTGTGCGTGAATGTGTGTGTATATGTATATTTATATCTGAGTGGCATATGGCTGCAGATATGTGTTTTAAATCTCTGTTGTTGTACATATGTTTGCTTTCTCTTTCTTTTTAAAGGGAATCTGTCCCAATAACCAGTGTACTCGTACAATGGTTGCAAAAAAGATTGCATTGCATTTGCACTGGCATTGGCATCGGCATTGGCATGGCATTGTAACAGTTTTGAAATTCAAGAAGCCAAATTTCAACATTTTTCAGTGAGATAAAGTTTCCCAATCATGAAGGACAGTAATATAGACATCAAGTAGAAGTGTTGATTCACCACATAAAATACATGAATCAAGCTAACAAAACCTTTAATTTTAAGTTAGTGACCAAAAACGCCTAAAATAATGTTATGGAAGTTAAGATAAATGTTTAAATTTTTTGCAGGGGTGGAATAAGGATTTTATAAAGGACAATTTGAATTTATCAAAGGCAAATGAGCAGAGCTCCCAAAGAAAGTAAAATCTATAAGGAGGGAGGGGGGAGGGGGAGGGGAGAGGAAGGGGCATGCTCTTCATAAAATTTTCAAATGAAGATGCTCAGACACACATTTTCAAGGCAATTTAGTATTTATTGTATATTACAGGCCAGGCTATTACGTAGCCAGGATTTTGAGAGAGGGTGGTCGTTTAGGCTTATGGTGAGGCACAAAGTGCAAGAGGTGCTCAAGGGGGTCCAGGGGGCATATTGAAAAAAAAAGTTACTCGGTGGGTGGTTTCAACCGACCCCCCTCCTCCCCCCCCACAGGCATCAGTAAGAATTGTTTTGTGAAATAAGATTTCCCCATGTACTAGCTGTAAGAAATGCTGACTCACCAAGTTGAAGACGTGAAGTTCCAGGGCCGAGTAGTCGTTGGGTCGCGTCTCGTCCAGGTGTATGAAGAAGAACAGATACGCCCACTGGTTGTGTTCCTGTTTAACATGGCGCTCAAAACCCTGCAAATAAACATAGGAAAAATATTAACAAATCTCAAAATAACTTCTAAAATACACACAAATACACACAGTAAAAATATTAACAAATCTCAAAATAACTTCTAAAAATACACACAGTAAAAATATTAACAAATCTCTAAAAATAACTTCTAAAATACACACAAATACACACAGTAAAAATATTAACAAATCTCAAAATAACTTCTAAAAATACACACAGTAAAAATATTAACAAATCTCAAAATAACTTCTAAAATACACACAAATACACACAGTAAAAATATTAACAAATCTCAAAATAACTTCTAAAAATACACACAGTAAAAATCATTAACATTCAAAACCCTAGAAAAAACAACAACCTCTAACAAATATCAATATGGAAAAAATAGAAAGCAAGAACTGTTTTATTTAATAGCACAAACACTACACACTTACAAGAATTTTAGCAGGGGGGTCTCGATTGTGGAGACTGAAGTTTATAGTGAGGTTGAGTCATGCTGCCTCGAAAAATATATTTGAAAAAAAAAATGTGCTTGAGAAGTGGGGGTTTCAACCCCCAAAACCCTCCCCCTGCACACTCATCTGCAACACACCGAACACATTATAGTTATATGGCATCGTACACGACCTATGTTACACCAGTTGTGGAGCACTGGCTGGAGTGAGAAATAATACAGATTAATTAGTACTTTATTAAGACTACTTGAGATAGCGGATGCTTAATACAGGTTTACATGCATGGGATGTGATGGGTAAAGAACTCTTTTTTGTTGTTGAAATGTACATGTATATATTTATTTTGTCCATGGTGGCCTATATTTTGATAATGTCCACAACTGATCGCATATGAGTTGTCATTATTTACACCCCAGCACACTGTAAAGTATGGCCATCAGGTGGACAATTTGCAAGACTACTGAGCTCATTTCTGAAAGCAGATAGGTTCATTAGTACTATATTAGACTATTTGAAAGACTGGCTGCTTAATACAGGTTTAAACGGGGATGTAAAGGGCAGGTCTTTTGGTGCTCACAGTATATATTTTGTCTATAGTGATCTAGTTTGACAATGTCCAGCACTACATACGCCAGCCTGACGTGCGGTCGGTTTGGGATCGATCCCTGTCCATATAAAAGATCCCTTGCTACTAATGGAAAAATGTAGCCAGTTTCCTTTCTAAGACTATATGTCACAATAACCAAAAGTTTGACATCCAATAGCCGATGATTAATAATCAATGTGTTCTTTACATACCCCAGCCTGTCGTTCAAAGTCGTAACTCTCCCGACTGCAGATGAAGCAAGTTGTCTTCATATCATTGTCAATTTGCCACTGAAATTTTAAATATTAACATTTTTATTAACATTTCTTCATTTATGAATGAATGTGTGTAGTCCATCCTACAGAGAACGTCTTTTTTCATGCTGTGGAAATAACTATAAGTTATTTATTTCTAAGCCGATTGTTTTTTTTATTTCCAAAACAATTTTGCTTTTTTCTTACCTCAAACAAAACTGAAATTATTTACAATTTTATTTTTTAGGAAGATGGGATGGACTATATAGATTGCAATAACTTGTCTTTATTTCTAATGATAAATTGCTTTAAAAAAAAGGGGCATACAGGTTTTCTTGGGGTTTTGTTTTAAAGAAATAATTATTTCATTTGTTTAACTGAATAAATGGAATTTTGGTTTTTACCTCCTTCACTTTGACGAAGACCAAAAAAAAAAAAAATGTTATTACACTAATACTTCAAATAATGTGCAGAGGCAGATCTAGTGGGGGGCTCCAGGGGCCTGCCCACCCCCCCCCCCCCCAATTTTGCAATAGTTGTAATTTTATTATATATTAATTTTAAATTTTCTATGATTCCCCTCTAAATCTCCCCTAAAGTTCTCTTGGCATTTCACCTCATGTCACTGCCCCCCCACCCCCCACCCCTAAATGGATTTTCTGGATCCGCCACTGGTATGTTTAATTGTTTTGACAGTATCTCTGGGAACATTCTGTTTTCAAAATCTTGATTAGCGATATTTCTAGCCAATTGAAAATTGATTAGCAACTACTGTTTAATGTTTTAAAATTGCGTAGTAATATCTGAAACTTGAATAGCAAATCACAAAGTGATACTGAACAAAATGTTCCAAGTATCTACATACTAAACAAAAATAGTTTAAAGAATATTACCGGTAAAAACAACAGTGTAATAATCTAAAAAAATATTCAATACCAGTTATTATCAAGTATGCATGCTTCATAACATATAATTTTGTCACTTGCTAAAGCTCATAACGAATGAAAATGATTTCACTTACCGGTATAGTCCGTCCCATCATTCTATAAAAATGTTTTTTTTTTAAATAATTTCAGTTTGGTTTAATGTAAGAAGAAAAGTAAAAGTGTTTTGGAAATAACCAAAAAATACTATTGTAGTTTGTAATTTATAAATCAATTGGCTCAGAAATAAATATTTTGTAGTCAATTTGATAGTATGAAACAAGGCGTTCCCTGTGGGATGGACTATACAGTAAAATACTCTTACAACGAACCAGAAAGGACCATGATAGTTAGTTCGTTATAGCAGTAGTTCATTGTACACATTTCCATAAGTTGGGCATTAATATACAGTGAAACCCCTCTAAACCGGACACCCTCGGAACCAAGTAAAAAGTCCGGTTTTATGAGGTATCCAGTTTAGAGAGGTTTTTTTCTGCACAGATATTTAAAAAGGGACCATGAAAAACATCTGGTTTTGAGGGAATTCCGGTTTGCAGAGGGTCCGGTTTTGAGAGGTTTCACTGTAAATGAGAATAAAATGGGACTTTACGATCAGTTCATTCTATGCAGTAGTTCATTCTAAGCATGTTCATTATAAATGTGCTTTACTGTAGGACCTAAACATAATACTAATAGTACATAGTATTACTATATGGTAATAATATCCTGATTTACTAGTGTTACCCATTATAAAATGGGTCACAGTTATAACAGTACTGGTTAGTGTTATTCTTACCTTTGAATCTCGGAGTTCTGAAAACGTGTCGACGATGATACCGAAGATGATGTTGAGACTGATGGTGGTGATGACGATGAAGAAGATGGTGTCAAAGACGGCCACTCCCAGCGTGTACAGGTAACTCTTCCCAGTCAGTTTCTGCTCAAACGTCTGTAGGTGACAAATACGAGATTATTAACACAGAGAGAGTGCAATGTCATGCTAATAATTATATACAGTCAAACATCTCTAAATCTGAATGACAAAACCATATTCCAAGATCCAAACCGTATTCAAAGATCAAAACCGTATCTCTGCACAAGGCAGTCGAAAGGATGTCAGGCAATGTAGTGAAACTGGATGTCATAATAATGTTTTACAACGACTAACATCATAACTTTTTTTTCAAATTTTTGTTGAATTTCTTATTTGACAAGTTATCATTTCACATTAAATCATAGTTTAAAAACATATTTTAACAAATTAAATTTGTTTAAATTTATATTTATAGTGTAGTTATTACATTTCTGTGTTGTTGCATAATGAGCACTATATTTTTGTGTGGATGATTAAATGAGTATTTACAAATGGTTCTAGAATAAACATAGCTTAGTTACTGTAATTAAAATGACAAGAAAAAGAATCAATCACTGTTTATAGGTGTAAATAAGGCAGTTCCAACCCACGGGACAAAATGTTTTTTGTTAAAGCCATTGGCACCCACAAAACACTTTTTGTCCGTTAGGTTGGAATTGCCTTTTATCACCCCCCTAGTTAATATCTGGGTTTGTTGTACAAATTTCGTATGCTCCACCAGGTACATATGATTACTAAATGATCTTATTTCAGTAATGATGCCATCTTCCCCATTCTTAGCTCTGTGCAATAGCATGTCTCGTTATGTTGGATGGAATTGTCAGATTTTACATTATTTGAAGGTGGGTAATAAATAAAATACCACACTTATTTTCACTGAAAATAATTTTTATGAAGCTTGTGAACTTTTCATGGTATTTGTCCTCACTTTTGTTCAGTCAGATACCAATATGGGTAGTTCATTCATTTCGTAAAAATGATATCTATATATAGACCTCACAGCGGTGATAGATTCTACTATTATTACCCATACAGTTGAAAATATCTTAGTTCATATCAAAGTGATACGTTCCACTAGAACGCCAAGTGGGATTAACACTCTGACGTCACATGATGACGTCATCAATTGACACACTATCAGTCAAGTAATATAAATTAAGATTGATTATGGGTAATAAATAAGATATTAATCTTGCTATCATTTCATATCATATTTATGTCCCTTGTGAAATAATTTTCATTGTCACTTGCTAAAGCTCATAACAAATGAAAATTATTTCACTTGGGACATAAACATGATATGAAATGGAAGCTCATTTAATAATTCTATTAATACATACACTGTAGATTCCCTCCACCAGGCCGTGGTGTATCATGGTGGTCAGACATTCGTATGCTGTTCGACACTGGCGGCCTTCGTTGGAATCGAGGATCTCACGGAAAAAGGCAAATGCAGCTAACGAGAAGATATACATGATGGCAAGACTGAAGACTCCGACCAGGATCAGTGACCAGCCTAGAAAACAGAACACAAGGTTTTATTTATTAAGTTTAAATTGTCACCTAAGGATCTGATAAGCCTGGAAAACAGAACACAGGGTTTCTTAAATTTAAATTGATGCCCCAGGATCAGTGACCTGTCTGGAAAACAAAACACAGGGTTTTATTTAATACGTTTAAAATGTCACCCAAGGATATAAGCCTGGAAAACAGAACACAGGGTTTCTTAAATTTAAATTGATGTCCAAGGATAAGTGACCAGCCTGGAAAACAGAACACAGAGTTTTTTTTTAAAGTTTAAATTGTTGCCCATGGATCTGACCAGTCTGGAAAACAAAACACAGAATTTCTTAAATTTAAGGTGTGCGACGTAGCCCAGTGGTAAAGTGCTCACTTGATGCACGGTCAGTGTGGGATCGGTGGGCACATTGGGCTATTTCTCATTCCAGCCAGTGCACCATGACTGGTGTATCAAATGCTGTGGTATGTACTATCCCGTCTATGGGATGATACATCTATAGAGATTATTATCCGAGCTTGAGTGTCGTACTGATTTTATGAAACGAGTGTCAGGATTTTTGTATTGCCTGAGCGAGAGCAAGGGTAATACATGAATACTGACACGAGTTTCGTAAAATCAGTACGGCTCACGCGCAAGTGTAATAATGTTTTTATTATCCATATTATTATTGTAATTTTGTTTATCAATAACAAGGCGCAAGGACCGTCTCAAAACGTTTCAACCACAACTAGGAGACGACGAAATGACATCATATTTCACATGCACAGTCTGGGCTAGGAATGGACAAGCAACGTCATGTTATGACATTGCCTCCCAAAATGACTTCATTACACTTGTTATTACACGTGTGCTTTGTATGATTATTATTAACCTGGTTATGCTGAACCATGTGGATAATAAAACAAAATCCCTTACTACTAATAAAAACATTAGCAGGTTTCCTCTCTAAGAATATATGTCAGAATTAACAAATGTTTGACATCCATTTAGCCGATGATTAATAAATCAATGTGCTCTAGTGGTGTCATGACATCCAATAGCCGATAATTAATAAATCAATGTGCTCTAGTGGTGTCGTTAAACAAAACAAACATCTAGTGGTGTCGTTAAACAAAACAAACTTTCTTAAATTTAAAACAGAAAACAGAACACAGTGTTTTATTTCTCAAATTTAACTTGACGCTTATGAAAAACAACATAGCATTTAGGGAATGGGACCAAATATGAGTTAAACAACATAGGTGATACATCTAAATTTCTAACTAGAAGAAAAATATTACGTCAGATATATCTAAATTTGTAGCTAAAGTAAAGGAAAATAGGACCGTTAGTGGTTAAGTGGTGGCCATATTGAATTTATGCAAATTAGATGAGATGGGTGAGGTAGGGTGGGTGGGGTGTGGGGGTGGGGAGGTGGTACAGTTGGATACATAGGGTGTTTGCCAAGAGTTATGTAACATTTTCAAAACGATGTGAAATCTTCGATGTTACAGCAAAGAATGGTTTGTTTTAAGCTTAGAATTCAATACAAACCATTTCTCATGACAGCCTGAATAACCTGTTTATATATATAGCTTGTTCATCATTTTAAGGACTGTTCTCACTATGCGATTAGTTGTACCAACTTGTCACATGCGATCAAATCATACTGTGAGAACCCCTAAATTGGGAAAACTATAGTCTTATACGTTCCAATTTTTGTAGGACTGACAAATCGCATGCGACAAGTCAGTGGGACTAATCGCATAACGAGAACACCACTATAGTGAATGACGTTACAGCAAACGATGGTTTGTCTTAGGCTAAGAATTAAATACAAACCGTTTCTCGTGACAGCCTGAATAACCCGTTTGAGAAGCTGGTTCATCATGGCCATGTGCAAGAGATGCAGCGAGAAGAAATATCCAAAGAATGCCGTCCCGCACACAGAGAAACCAAGGAAAAACTGAAAATAATAATAATACAGTCAAATCCGCTTATTTGGATGTGCCTCGTGCAACAAAACTTTTCAAATAATATTTAAACCGAAGGTAGTATACGATATACCCATCTCTTGTTGAAAAATTACGATTCTCCCAATTTGGGCCTCATGATACTGATGTAAGTATATTGTGTTAATAAAATACCAATTCCAAGTTCCATATTGTGACTCTGTTATCATTATCAAGTTTGTCTATAAACATGCATTATTCTAATGTGATGAAAAAGCCTATCCATTTAATTATAGGGGCATAAACTGTTAGTGCTGATGCAGTAGAAGAACGTGAGGACTTTTAATGAAGTAGAAGGTGAGGACTTTCAATGTAGTAGAAAAATGTGGACATATAATGGAGTAGAAAATGATGACTTAAAATGTAGAAAATGATGACTTAAATGTAGAAGAAAATAGGGACTTAAAATGTAGTAGAAAATGACGAGTTCTAATGTAGTAGAAAGTGAGGACTTACAATATAGTAGAAAATGATGACTTTTAACGAAGTAGAAGGTGAGGATTTTCAATGTAGCATAAAATGTGGATGTATAATAGAGTAGAAGGTGAGGACTTATTTTGTAGTAAAAAATGAGAAGTTAAAATGTAGTAGAAAATGAGAAGTTAAAATATAGTAGAAAATGAGAAGTTAAAATGTAGTACAAAATGAGAAGTTAAAATGTAGTAGAAAATGAGAAGTTAAAATGTAGTAGAAAATGAGAAGTTAAAATATAGTAGAAAATGAGAAGTTAAAATATAGTAGAAAATGAGAAGTTAAAATGTAGTAGAAAATGAGAAGTTAAAATGTAGTAGAAAATGAGAAGTTAAAATGTAGTACAAAATGAGAAGTTAAAATGTAGTAGAAAATGAGAAGTTAAAATGTAGTAGAAAATGAGAAGTTAAAATGTAGTACAAAATGAGGAGTTAAAATGTAGTAGAAAATGAGAAGTTAAAATGTAGTAGAAAATGAGAAGTTAAAATGTAGTAGAAAATGAGAAGTTAAAATGTAGTAGAAAATGAGAAGTTAAAATGTAGTAGAAAATGAGAAGTTAAAATATAGTAGAAAATGAGAAGTTAAAATGTAGTAGAAAATGAGAAGTTAAAATGTAGCAAAAAATGAAGAGTTAAAATGTTGTAGAAAATGAGGAGTTAAAATGTTGTAGAATGTGAAGACTTACAATGTAGTAGAATGTGAAAATTTACGATGAAGTATAAAGTAAAAACTTACAATACAGTAGAACGTGAGGACTTTTAATGAAGTAGGTGAGGATTTTCAAGGTAGTAGAAAATGTGGACGTATAATGGAGTAGAAGGTGAGGACTTGTAGTAGAAAATGAGAACATAAAAAGCAGTATAAAATGAGAACTTAAAATGTACATGTAGTAGATAATGATGACTTAAAATGTAGTAGAAAATGAAGAATTAAATGTAGTAGAAAATGAGGAATTAAATGTAGTAGAAAATGAGGAGTTAAAATGTAGTAGAAAATGAAGAATAAAATGAGGAATTAAATGTAGTAGAAAATGAGGAATTAAATGTAGTAGAAAATGAGGAATTAAATGTAGTAGAAAATGAAGAATTAAATGTAGTAGAAAATGAGGAATTAAAATGTAGTAGAAAATGAGGAGTTAAAATGTAGTAGAAAATGAGGAGTTAAAATGTAGTAGAAAATGAGGAGTTAAAATGTAGTAGAAAATGAGGAGTTAAAATGTAGTAGAACATGAAGACTTACAATGTAGTAGAATGTGAAAATGTATGATGAAGTAGAAAGTAAAAACTTACAATATAGTAGAACGTGAGGAAGCCGAAGAAGTTGACGTTAAGATGTCCTCCTTTCTTATCATCATCATCTTCATCATCAGCATCATCACGTTTTGGTTTACTCGGCTTAATACTCCTTAAAAATACAGTAAAATGAATAAATATAACAAGTTGAGACATTTTTAAAATCTTGTACATTCTTAATGACTCCATTGGGCTATTTCTCATTCCAGCCAGTGCACCACGACTGGTATATCAAAAGCTGTGGTATGTATTACCCTGTCTGTGGGATAGTGCATATAAAAGATCCCTTGCTGCTAATCGAAAAAGAGTAGCCCATTAAGTGGCAACAGCGGGTTTCCTCTCTCAATATCTGTGTGGTCCTTAACCATATGTCTGACGCCATATAGCCATAAATAAAATGTGTTGAGCGTGTCATTAAATAAAACATTTCCTTCTTCTTAATGAATGGTCATTATACATGCAAGATCAACAACAAATTTTAATTGGCATAGCTCGGAATTAACAAGAGGGCAGGCAGCTAATGTGTGTTATTAAAAATGTTCCATATGCTGTTTGATATTCAACTTCACAATTAGCTTTCGCTTTTCATCTTATTTTTATCACACAGTATTTCAGCAGTAATATAAATCTTATGTTTTCATCAACAATTTGTCTCAAATATTTCACATTGCTGTTAAAAAAAGGGTTAAAGTACAAGACTTACGGTGCCATGCAGACAGTACGGCCAGTACAGCCATGGCTGTACCACGTTTTTTATTTGTGGGGGTTATATTGGTTGTATCTGTGAAAAGGTCTTTTACAGGCGAATTTGAAAGGAGAGACTGGCAACCTCGAGCCATACCACTATTTTTTTTACACTCTGCCGCGCCTGGACTTAGTCTAGTTTTGAAACTACAGTAGAATCTCATCGAGTCGAACTCGGAAGGGTCAAATACGCCACAATGCTCAAAGCAGAAATGAAGTCTTGAGTTACACTTATACGATGTTGACCGAATGGTTAGGTCAAACTATCCGATGGGTGGAACACTTTCTCAAGCACTGGCGGGGTTTAAGCCAACGGATTTTAACTGCAATTTCAAAACTGCTTCTCAAGTTTTAGCGTCCATCTTGAAATCTGAGAAGAAAAGATTGCTTCCCATTCCACAGACTGAATTTCAAGCCTTGATTAGTCGTCCTTTAGATTTAGCTCAGTCGGTTGAGTGCTCGTTTGATGTGCTTGCGCCGCAGGATCGAACCAACTCAATGGATCCATTCAACTGTTCTGTGGTTTTTTCTCATTCCAACCAGTGCACTACAATTGGTCAAAAGTCATGGTATGTGCTTTCCTGTCAGTGGGAAAGTGCATATAAAAGATGATCCCTTGCTGCATTAGAAAAAAATGTAGCAGGTTGCCTCTGATGACAAGTCAGAATTACCAAATGTTTGACATCCAACAGCCAATGATTAATCAATCAATGTGCTCTAGTGGTGTCTTTAAACAAAACAAACTTTAACTTTGAAAATAAGACGGTTTAGTGCAATTACCTGAAACAGCTGATGACATCCTGGGCAGCCGGAAATAACGGATGGTTGGACAGGAAGTAGCTAATGAGTATGAACAGACAGAGGATGTTGTGAATTCCTCCAAGGACGTACATCGCAACGATCGCACCAGGCCAATCCGACTGTACGGGAACTGGGCTGGAAAACAACATTACAACATTTTATTTTATATATGTTGTATTTAACATGTGTTACTTTTGTTTATCTACTTCAGAAATGTCATTATTATCCATATGTTAAAAATATCTTGTTACATATCAAAGTGATATGTCCCACTAGAACGCCAAGTGGAACGTAACGTGATATGTCCCACTAGAACGCCAAGTGGGACGTAACACTTCGTGACGTCACACGGTGACGTAATCTTAACCTTACAGAACGTTAATCAAACGAGTTGAGTGATATCAATAAAAATCGATTATGAGTAATAAATAGGATATTAAATCCACTACCATTTAATATCATGTTTATGTCCCTCATGAAATAACTTGTGAAATAGCTTGTGTAATATCCTATAATTATGACATGAAGTCAAATGAACAGCTTGAATTTTTTTTAATAAATAATAAAATCCGACTCATTGAACACTTGAGACAAACAGACAAATTTGGGTTTGCCAGAAATATATATATATACAGGGATGCGAGAGGGGCTGGAACAAAAAAGCTTACTGCAGTTGGGGTTCAGGGGCCGCTTAAAGGCCCCTGAAGGAAAATTGTTGTTTGCAACCCCTGGAATTTCCAAAAATTGCATTCTAAACTGGTTGTAACTTAGAATATAAGACACACAAACATAAATCTGAAACCGTGAAAACAGACAAATTAACCTTGTGTGGTCAACAGTATTGAAAATCATGTTTTTGGTTTTTTAGATGAAATGAAAAAGTGCATTTACACGTTTCCGAGTAGCTCTCACAATCCTGTATATAAGCAATAAATCTGAATGACAAAATGCTTATGCACAATCAAGAGTTGAATGGTCTTTTGACAAAATAATGCTCAATTCCATGAATCTCTATCTAGTGCCTCTTCTACAGGAGGACAGCCACTCCAAGGGAGTCCTTTACTGGACAATACATATTGTATCTTGTATTGCCATTCCTATGTTAGTGATGAACTCATGAATCACTGTAAAAACAGTGATGATATCAGGTGTTTGCAAAAGGTGAGTATATCCTGCCCCTCATGTGACATCTGCCATGAGTACTGCTACCACAGCTATCAGTGATATAAATAATTCAAATACATCTGATAAAAACATTTAAGCTTTTCTGAAAATTTATTTACAAATAATATTCACCAAAAATAAAACTTGTTTGAACATTTCATTAATCATTTATTACTTCACTAATTTATGTCCTAACAAAGAAAGGACTGTTCATATTAATTGTTTGTGATATGTCATAAAACAGATACATTCATAATAGTTTATATCTGATTGTAGTCTGGTCCAGTTATTGGGAATAAGTCCAATCTTGGAGTCTGTATAGAACAGACTATAATTTAATAACTTAAACTTACTCAGAAATAGATGCAACATTTTCTGTCCACGTGACCAGTACCAGGATTGTTATCGCCAAGGTAACTAAGAGAACCAATGAATTTAACCACCACCTAAACAGAGAAAACAAGTCATATTAAATTGCCAGCTATATGTACCCAGCATAGCAAGCTTCAACAATAAGCATGGAATGAAGATATATAGTAAGGCATCATCATTATCATCATCATCACTATAAGGTGTTTTTATAATTATTATATAGAAATACACAAAAAAAAACCCATATATTAATATATAACCAAAGAGAAATGCCTAACAAGTCAAATCAAACTGCCAGCTCTGTGCCCAGGTTAGAATGTTTCAGAATAAAGATGTCATCATTATCATCATCATCATCATCATCATCATCATCGTCGTCATCACCATCATCATCAATGTCTTTTCCCCCATCCCAAACAGTGATACATGAAAGATATAAAGACATGACATGTCATCATCATCATCATCATCACCACCACCATCAATGTAATGGGGTTTTTTCTCATCCCAACCAGTGGTACATTAAAAGGTGTGCTATGCACTATCCTGTTTATGGGAGAATGTTTATAAATGATATCTTGCTGTAATAGTAACCTATGACATGATAGCAGGTTTCTTCTCTCTGTCTCTTACTCGACCAAATGTTGAAATAACTACGTCTTGCAGACCAAATAGCTGTAGTTTATAATAAGCTGAGGTATATGATGGTTAAAAATATATTCCTTTTCTTTCTTTTCTGAAAATTTCATTGTTTCGTATACTCTACATCATATCTCATAGAATCCAGAAGAATAAAGGAAAGATTAATATAAATGTATACGCACCATGCTTGAACAAAGAAACGAGATAGTGGATTGGAGCGAAGTTTACGCTGATACTTGATGTCATCAATGATATCATTCGACCAATCCATGAAGTCACGCAGTTTGTTGCTAGGCGACGATCTGTCTACCTCGTATTTAAATTTCTCCTTGATCTCCTCTCTTAGCACATTCTGAACAAGTAAAAAAATAATAATACAAAAACAGTTTTTGACAAGCAACATATCAATAATCAAGTGTTACCTTATTATTATTACTGGATAATAATCTCAACTACATGACATACTGTGGAGTTTTGCTGTGCACAACACTAATGCAGTGATCAAATTTTAATTTTGAGAGGCACAGCAAGTATTATCTTTGGTTATAATAAAAAAAAATTAATCACCAAGGCATGTCGGAGAGGCATCAAGGCACAATTGTCCTTCAAAAGAGGAACATAAACACAACTTTTTATCAAGTTTTCTCAGACAAACATGATTTTACCCTGGTGCGTTGCAATGTAGCCTATGAAATTTGATGGATATATTTTATAACATTACCAGTGATAATTTTACTGTTTCTTACACACACAACATGCAATATATATGGGAATGCCATGCCAGCCATAAGCATATGAGATGGGGGGGGGGGGTGGGGGTGGGGGGGCAACTGGTCCCTTAGTGCTGGAGCCAAACCTCAAATTCAGGCAAAAATTATAGAAATATTTGGTCAAAATGTGCTAAACTAAGACCATTTTATCATGTATTTCCATCGTTCTGCCATCAAAATTAGTTGTAATACATGTAAAAATGAGTAGTGATTTGTTTGCAACCCTATATACATGTAGGTAGTAATGCTAATATGAATAAATGTTGTTATCCAGATTCAGGAATATTTGTTTAATTCGGGCAAACGCCAGCCTGTCCCACTATAAAAATGGGACCCCGTATATGCCTATGACCCCAGCACAAAGAATGCATCAGCTATCAGGTGTCAAACAAAGGTGATGACATGTCTGGTGATACAATAAACTGATCTCCCCACCACACCCTCCCTGTTACCATGACATTGCTCTGTACTGACCTTGTCTTTGACTCGGAAATATATTTTCTGTAACATATCATCTTTGATGATCTCTATAGACAGAGTGAACTCGGAGAAATACTGCCACGCCTCTTCTGCTTCTGGTGTCTTTATCAACGCTGGAAACAAGTGTATTGTATATTACTTATCTACCATATCCTACAACCATCTGATACAGGGGTTATATCACAGAAAATGCTTTGCTTTAATACAAACTGTGATATTTTTAATATAGGCCTAACACTGGAAACAACATTTTTGTACTGTATATTACTTATCGACCATATCCTACAACCATCTGATACAGCGGATATATGTCAGAAAATGCTTTGCTTTAATAACCGAAATATTTTTAATAAAATGCTGCCAGAATTTTTTTATTTTTATTATATATTACTTATCTACCGTATCCTACAACCATCTGATACAGCGGATATATAAAAACTGTGATATTTTTGTTGCATATATAAACTATAATACTATTTTCTACCATCATGAGAATGGATATGTATCAGAAACTAGACTACTCTGCTTTATATGAAATGTCCTGAGATTGCTGTCATTGTAAAATGATTCTGACTAATTAACCGAGCCTTTTTAGCAACTAAATTTACATATTAAATATATTTTCTTGTTTAGAATATCAATGTCTGTATATTCAGTATGTTTCTGATCTTCATATTGAATGCTTGTAGTAGCTAAAATGTAAGTTTACTTCCTAATTTAATATATATTTTTTCATACAAACACAATAATTGGGAGGTAAAATCTAATCTCATGGCTTCTTGAACATTTAGTTTTTTGTTTTTTTTAATGACATAACTAAAGCATTGATTTATTACTCAAAGGCTATTGGATGTCAAACATTTGGTAATTCTGACATATAGTCTTAGAGAGAAACACCGCTACATTTTTCCATTAGTAGTAAGGGATCTTTTATGTGCACAATCCCACAGACAGGATAGTACATACCACGGCCATTGATATATCAGTCGCACTGGTGCACTCGATGGAATGAGAAACAACCCAATGGGCCCACCGATGGGGATTGATCCTAGACCAACCGCACATCAAGTGGGCACTCTACCACTGGGCTATGTCCCGCCCCTTGAACATTCAGGTGATCAGAAATGTTTTGAACATACAGACACTGATATTCTTAACACTCAAATGCTTTCCATGCATAATTTTAGTCATTAAAAATTCTATGATGATACGTTACAGTAGAAAACTCAGAAAAGTAATTTTAATACAAATTCTGATACTTTTATCACATACATGTGTAGTAAGCTATTTTATATCACACTAACGTATTCCATCCCCATCACATACAATGGATATGTCACACAAACTACTCTGCTGTCTCAGGACAGTTAAAAAGATTTCAGCTCCATGTTTTGTACTTACTCTCATGGGTGGTGTAGCTGCTCAAGTCTGTTTTCCGACACAGAAGTTGGTAATACTGGAAACCAACATCACTGATGAGGCAGTCTGTTCTGTTGGATTCCTGACAAAAACAAAGAACTTTTAGTAGGATTTAATATGTAAACTTGTAAATAACAAGTAAACTTTAAAAAAAAAAATGTATTTGAGGCACCATTGGCGATTTTGTCATTTATCTTCAATGTATGTTGTATGTAAATGTTTAGCTTCCCACTGATCTTTGATATTCAAGCAATAACACTTTTAGTTAACCAGCTACACTCATGTGATGTCACACACATAGCTTTCATTACATAAATCGCTCTAGGTCATCGTATAATGTGGCTCAACTAACAGATATAATAGCTTTTCAACTTAATATTTATGGTCTGCAGGATAAAGATAATAACTAGTTAATTACATCGGATATCTGCTTTATCCTGTTCATGCCGAATGAGAAATTCCCATTCTTACCTTCACAGGATAAAGCAGATATCTGACATCATTAGCTAGTTTTTCTCTATTTTAATCTGAATGCCACACATGCTATGCCATTCATACAGTATGTGTGCATGGTTCATACTTCCATGAATGCCAAAAGTAAGCATTATTCTCAAACAGACGTCCCATGCACCTACCTGCATGTGATGGTACGCCGTTGTCATCACTGATACCAGCGCATCACTGTCGATGTACTCCATCACCTCCTGTAAGTCAAGTTACACATCTCATTGTTAGAACATGGAATCATAAAAAGAAAGGAAGGTTTGTTTAATGACATTTATTTACTTGTTTGTGTCAAACTCTGTGCCACTCAAAAGGGGAGAATTGGTGCCACCTCTAAGGAGATTATTTGTCACTTAAGGGGAGAGTGTGCCATTCACAAGGGGAGATTCACTGCCACTCAGAAGAGGAGACTTGGTTCAACTTGAGAGAGGAGATTTTTTGCCACTCATAAAGGTAGACTGTGCCACTCATAAGAAGATACTTTGTGCCACTCATAAGGGGAGACTTTCATTCATATGGGGAGACTGTGCCACTCATAAGGGGAGACTGTGCCACTCATAAGAGGAGACTTTCATTCATATGGGGAGACTGTGCCACTCATAAGGGAGACTCAGTGTCATTTTAAGAGAAAACTGTCAATCATAGGGTAGACTATGCCAGTTAGAAAGCAGATTGATCCAATCATAACAGAAGATTCACTATACGGGGAAATGTCTGACCACTTTGAAACGAAAAATCAATGTCACTTATATGGGAAATGTATTACTTTGAAGGGCAGTCTGTGCCACTTGGAAAAGATTATGTGCCACTCAGAAAGGGGAGACATGGTGTGCCTCTCAAGAAGGCAAACCCGGTGAGCTCTCACACTTGGAAAGGAGGATATGGTGCCACATGGAAAGAGAAGCTCAAAGCATTATTTATACTATAATCCTACAAGAACCAAGTACAATTGGATTAATTAATTAATTCTATATTTCGTGGTATAAAATGTACTAGTCACAACAAGTTAAGGGCCTGTATAAAATTTTATCTTACTTTAAAAAAAAAAAATTCTTTTTTAATTCAGGTGCGGTGACAAGAAAAAAAAGTAGGTTACAGACTCTGCAGATTGTATGTATATCACCCTTTTGCTCACAGCTTGTTTGGTAGAAAGCATGTAACAAATGCATAAAAAATCCTAAAATTGTTTGCCTTTAAAAAACAAATATTGCCAAGCAGGGCACCTGCCTTAAAAAACCCTATGGCGCATGTAAAACTCCTTTTGTATGTTAACAATGATTAGGGTTAGAAGCTTATACATTTCTTTGTAATCTGTTTTTGGATAAGCATGCCACCAAGATGTAAACTAAGCATTCTAGACTGTGGTTAAGCCCTGGCATGGGCTGAAGGAAGGAAGGAAATGTTTTATTTAATGACGCACTCAACACATTTTATTTACGGTTATATGGCATCGGACATATGGTTAAGGACCACACAGATATTGAGAGAGGAAACCCGCTGTCGCCACTTTGTGGGCTACTCTTTTCAATTAGCAGCAAAGGATCTTTTATATGCACCATCCCACAGACAGGATAGTACATACCACGGCCTTTGTTACATCAGTTGTGAAGCACTGGCTGGAACGAGAAATAGCCCAATGGGTCCACTGACGGGGATCGATCCTAGACCGACCGCACATCAAGCGAACGCTTTACCACTGGACTACACCCTACCCTTGGCATGGCTGAATGATAGCGTATCCATAAGATAAGTAGCGAGACACCTGCTAATAAGCCATTATGTCATCCAATGACTGCAAGAGCATTTCTCTACCACTGGATCGGCCTCGGTGGTGTCGTGGTTAAGCCATCAGACATAAGGCTGGTAGATACAGGGTTCGCAGCCCGGTACCACCTCCCCCCACACCCCCACCAAGAGCGAGTTTTAACTACTCAATGGGTAGGTGTAAGACCACAACATCCTCTTCTCTCTCACTAACCACTAACCCACTGTCCTGGAGAGACAGCCCAGATAGCTGAGGTGTGTGCCCAGGACAGCATGCTTGAACCTTAATTGGATATAAGCACGAAAATAAGTTGAAATGAATGCACCACTGGCAGAGTGAATGAGCTATCCCACTGGTCAGGCCAGGTCAGGTCAGGTCAGAGTGTTTAACGTGCACATTCAGAGCAAGCTGTTGTAGTGCACGCCTGTCCTGGGCACAGGTGCCTGCCTTGGCCAGCTCCTCCATCCAGGACAGGAAAGGGATGGGGTTGTGTGGATTGGAGGGGGGAGCACCAGCAGTCCGACCGGGGTTGGTAACAGGCAGAGGGTGGTATGGTGCTATGGAATTTGGAATGTCTCGTAGGATTAAGTCAAAGAGAAATGGTGCAATTTTGAATGGTCCGTCAAAAAGTAAAAGGGGAGATACGTATAGTTTTGGAAGATTAGTGTGCCAATTGTAGCTCATTAAGGGGACCAGATGCAGCATTTATGTAGTCCTTTACTTCTTGTGACAAGTATATAACCACTGGGACCTTGGTGGTTAACTAATTCTTTGTTAAGGTTCAAAACAACACAAAACTACAAAAGGTTAGTTTTAACACAGCAAAAGATTTGAAACATTTTTGTATAAATATTTACCCATTGTGTTGTGCTCTAAAATGTAGAAAATTGACAAACTATTTTCAATATTATGAATATATGAGCGAAATAAAAGAAGACCCGTAACTGTTTCAAATACAAATAGTCTCAGGAGTCACACTGGTAAGACATTTATTTTAGTAAACTTTCGGACAGGATGTAGGATAAGTGTATTTGTTTGAAAATTACTAACAAATGGCTAATTAAACAACATTTTATTAGCCAAATACTAAATGTTGTAGACATCTTGTATAAAATTTTGCAACTGGCTAATTTGGCAATGGGTGTTTTCTGTCGTTGCTAAATTCCATAATGTACACTACATGCAGCTATAGTGAAACTCCACTATTATGATCATAAGTGGGACTTATTAAAATTGGTCTTAATAGTGGGGTGGTCCTAATACCGAATTACCAATAATCAGAAATATTAATTGTGTATTTTACCTCCCACCCTCCTTCCCGGTTGTCATCAACAATGTCTCAATTGATAAAATGAATAGATAAAGTTTAAAGTTTGTTTTGTTTAATGACACCACTAGAGCATTGATTTATTAATCATCTGCTATTAATTGGATGTCAAACATTTAGTAATGTTGACATATTGTATTAGAGAAGAAACCCACTACATTTTTCCATTAGTAGCAAGGGGTCTTTTATATGCACCATCCCACAGACAGGATAGCACACACCACAGCCTTTCATATACCAGTCGTGGTGCACTGGCTGGATATTGATGGGGATCGATCCTAAATCGACCATACATCAAGCGAGCACTTTACCACTGGGCTACGTCCTGCTCCAAATTAATAGATAATGACGGATACTGATGTTTTTACATTGATCTGCAAGAATAATCAAGAGTCAAGCTGCCATTTCTCCTAATTATTGCATGTATAATAGAGAAAGAAAGAAATGTTTTATTTAACAATGCACTCAACACATTCTATTTACGGTTATATGGCATCAGACATATGGTTAAGGACCACACATATTGAGAGAGGAAACCCACTGTCACCACTTCATGGGCTACTCTTTTCGATTAGCAGCAAGGGATCTTTCATATGCACCATCCCACAGACAGGATAGTACATAACACAGACTTTGTTACACCAGTTGTGGAGCACTGACTAGAACAAGAAATAGTCACCAAAGGTAACCCAATCGCATGACTTCTGGATCATGTGTCTGATCGCAACTAATCATTGCATCGGTTGACAGAGGGGCAGGACATAGCTCAGTGGTACAGCGCTCGGCTAATGTGAGATCGATCTGGGATCGATCCTCGTCGGTGAGCCCATTGGGATATTTCTCGTTCCAGCCAGTGCTCCACGACTGGTGTAACAAAGGCTGTGGTATGTACTATCCTGTCTGTGGGATGATGCATATAAAAGATCCCTTGCTGCTAATCAAAAAGAGTAGCCCATGAAATTGAGACAGCGGGTTTCCTCTCTCAATATCTGTGTGGTCCTTAACCATATGTCCAACGCCATTAAATAAAATGTGTTGAGTGTGTCATTAAATAAAACATTTCCTTCCTTCCTGTTGACAGTTTTTGTGAAAACTAAAGTACCCGAATAGCATTTGCTTTCATAATAATATGTTACTCTAGAAATTAACCATGACATGCTAATTTGTGGACAAACTGTTTGCTAATACAAAAGTAATATCTTGTCTTTCTGGCTAAATTAACATACGACTATTTAATTACTTGTTAGTTAGAGCAACACATGTGCAAAACAAAATTACCTTTAACACCATGGCATGGACAACTCGGCAAGATTTCACCATGTTATTTATATTATTTGTTGCTTGCGTGACATGAACTCCGAGACTAATAATAGCGAGAATATGATGACACATTTACAGGATATTAAACGAGCTTCCATTTCATATCATGTTTATGTCCCTCATGAAATAATTTTCAATTGTCACGAGCTTTAGTGAGTGACAATAAAAATTATTTCATGAGGGACATAAACATGATACGAAATGGTAGCGAGTTTAATATCCTATTTATTACCCATAGTCGATCTTAGTTTATATCGCTCAACTCATTTGGCTGACATTTCTGTACGGTTGTAGCGCACAAATTGATTAAGTCATTGTGTGATGTCAAAGTGTTATGTCCCACTTAGCGTTCTAGTGGGACGTATCACTTTGATATGTACCATGATATGTTTAACCATGTGGGTAATAAAGTTCTATATAGTAGGTAGTGTTGTTGAATAAGGTCGTACATAAAGATGGCACAGCTGGCATTTACCATAGCTGAGATATACATTAACGTACATGTAGATGATAAATTCTAGTGATGACAGTTGGGGTTTTTTTGGCCCATCACTTCACAGGATAATTTTTAATTTTACATTTATTTGCTGAACAATTACAGGTGAGCATTTTGTCTACAGCAAAAACCTTCAAAATTGCCATAAATAACAAATTATTATGCTAAAGCTCTGCCTCCAAACTCACAAGAAGTCTAGGCCCTCAAATATATGTATTTTCATCCCCCAGACCATTGAACGTACAGTGGTCCCCCAGCTTTCAAATACACTCTGTGGGTTCCATGGTACACAGTGGTCTCTCCAGTATTCAGGAAAGGGATGGAGGGAATCGGTAGAGCTGGATACACTTATAGGAAGGGATGGTACCTAAGATTTGCAGGGTACAAGTACTTAGAAAATGTCTTGTAAACGATGATGAACCTGATTACTCTGGTAGTTCAAGACGATGGCATGACTTGTGATTTTGGATGGCGGCCTAAATAAACTGATGGCGGATATTACTATCGCTGCCAATGGATGGCGGGCGTATTGGAAATTAGTCTGAAGAGATGGTGGGCCCGCCATTGCTTATGATATGTAGCGAGACCCCTGGTACAGTCTTGCTATTTTCTCTAATATTAATACACAGTGTTTTAGAAACAGTTACCTTGGCAAGAACGGTATCGTCATCTTTCGTCTCTGGCACGTTCTCCTCGGTGAGGGACCGTATCAAAATGGCTATAGACTTTTTCAGACTGTACACATCCTCCTGACTGCACCCCTTGAAATGACCTGCTCGCAGTATGTGGTTAGCGTACTCGCAGATTTTGTTCTCAAACACAATGGCCTGGTTCTGGAAGTTGCCCTGTTGGTGAAATCATAAAACAAAATACAGAGAAAGATGACTGATTGGTGTTGGAATCTATTTTTGCAAGTAAAATTACAAAATGTTCTCTCTCTTTCCTTCTTAATATGTCTCCCCCTGTCCAACACTGTCTGTCTCTCTGTCTGTCTGTGTCTGTCTCTCTGTTTCTCTCTATCGATCTGTCCTACACTGTCTGTCTCCCCCTGTCCAACACTGTCTCTCTCTCTGTTTCTCCCTGTCTCCTCTCCCCCTGTCTAACACTGTCTCTCTCTGTTTCTTCCTGTCCAACACTGTCTGTCTCTCCCTGTCCAACACTGTCTCTGTTTCTCCCTGTCCAACACTGTCTGTCTCTTTGTGTCTCTCTCTGTCTCTCCTCCCTCTCTCTCTCTCTCTCTGTCTCTCTCTCTCTCTCTATCTCTCTCACACACACATGCATTCAAATGAACAGCCAGATGTGCAACTATAATCTTATAGTTTCATTGATTTAGGATTTATAATTTGTAAGAATTGGAGCTAAACTGAAAAAGTTTTAGCATTCAGCTAAACACAAATGTTAACACCATTGCCATCTCACTCATTTAATTTGTCAAGGTGTTAGAAAACCCTTAGACCACCTCAGAAACATGGGCAGATTCATGATTTTGGTAAGGGGCGTCCCAAGGCAAATGAGTCAAGCTCTCAAAGGGAGTGAGATTTTAAAGGGTGAGGGAGGTGGGTCCAGGCGCATGCCAAAAGATGCTCACACTACTTCCCTCTGGATCTGCCAATGAGAAAACGATATCCATTGCCCAATCAATCAATTTATTGCATATTACCAAACAAGCTGGTGTTAGCAAACGAATAAAAAAAACCCCAAAAACATACAACTTCAATAACAACAATAACAATTAATAATAATAACAATATTACTGTACATGCCAGACAGAGAAACAAAATTTGTATTATATTTGTAGGAACAAAGTATATTGAAAAAATAAATGGTTACAGTACTTGGACATAATTAAATAAAATTACTGCCCCACTCATAGCTGGAACAAGAACTTTACGTTTAGAAATACAATAAATGTTAAACATGGTTAAGAATTTCAATGTCACCATTATTGTATGACATAATAAATATAAATTGTAAATTGCTATTTAGAGTAGAGAAGTCGGAAAAAGAGTTTACAAACAAAACAAGGCCTCTGTTCAATTAGTATTTTAGGTTTACAGAATCTTCCAAGTTCAATATGAAGATTGTGTGCACTGATTCTCATTTTAGTAAATTGTCTGCGTTGTTCGAAGTTTGGTGTGCAGAGCAGGTAGTTTTCTAATTTAAACTCTGATTTAAATAGACTGTATGTTCTGAGTTTAGAATCATTGTTTTGAATAGTATCTGACCAGAATTTTATATATTTCGACTCGAGTTCTTGCACACTTACGGAGGTGTATTCGACGAGAGTATCAAACAGCTGAATGATGAGTGGAATCGTCTTGTCCGTGACGCTGGAGTAGAGGATGTTGAGGAAGCGTGTCGTCTCGGCGACGAGGTTCACAGACTTGATGTTGTCCGGCTGTTCACGCAGATAGTTCTGCAGCCCGCCGTGCTGGTTGTCACACATCAGGCCGAGAACCCGCAGAACCAGCTCGATGTAGCCGTCATCCTTGAAATCAAGATCATCCGACATACCGATCGCCAAGTCAGTCAGCTCGGCCAGTTCCTCTTCGTCCAGTTCCTAGAAAATACACATCTTCATTACTATTATTACTTTTATTACTATTACTGCCAAGTCGGTCAGCTCGGCCAGCTCCTCTTCCTCCAGTTCCTAGAAAATACACATCTCTATTACTATTATTACTATTACCACCATGTCCATCAGTTCAGCAAGCTGCTTCTCGTCTAGTTCCTAGAATATACATACGTCTAGGTATTTTACTATTACTTTATTACTATTATTAGTTTATTACTATTACCGCCATGTCCATCAGCTCAGCCAGCTGCTTCTTGTCCAGTTCCTAGAATATACATATGTCTAGGTTTATTACTATTACTTTATTACTATTACTGTTCAGAGCCAGCTCTTCCTTGTCTAGTTCCTATAATATACACATCTAGGTTATTACTATTATTACTAGTAAAATTTCTTAAATAAAAATCAATGAAATCCCAAACACCCATAAAAAATACAGTAATACGTGAAAAGTAGGTCAAGGTGACCTAGTTATGGTACATGACACACCACCATCCTAAGTTGAACATGCATGCAAGGTTTGATGATCCTTAAAAAAACCCCAAAAAGATTAACCTTTAAAAAAATTCAATTAAAGTTTTATTTAATTTGTTTTCAAATGCATTGTGATGAATATCCATAGGTGCAACTATAAACCAAGTTTCATTGATATATGGGGACTTATAGTTTGTGAGAAATAGAGCTAAACACCGGATTTTAACATTGAGTTCAACACAAAAGTTGATGCCATTGCTGCTGCCATTGGAAAAGTAATACCTACTCTCTTCACCTTTTCACTTTGTAAAGGTAAGACAAAACATATTCTTAATGGAAACCACAGTGATCCTTCTGGAACACCTATAACAATGTAACCTACCTCTATTTTTATTTCCACCTCGTTCAGCGGGGCCACCTCTGCTGTCTTTTTACCCTTGGACGATGGTACCGGTTTGCTCAGTTTCATCATATCTTGCGGCGCTTTGTTCATAGACAGAAAACTTCCATTGACTGCCAGTTTCGGTGGTCCTAACATTGGCACAGCCAATCCCCCTGCTCCCCCTCCTCCTCCCAGTTTAACAGGCCTGTTGAATGACTGCCTGGAACCCATCTGAAATCATACACATACAGTGAAACCTCTCAAAACCGAGCATAAACTGTAATTCTCTCAAAACCAGACGTTTTTCATGGTCCCTTTTTAAATATCAGAATAAAAAAAGAACCTCTCTAAACCAGATACCCCTTTAAACAGGACATTTTACTTTGTCCCAAGGATGTCCAGTTTAGGGGGGTTTACTGTATTTAAGTATTGTCTGTTATGTCTTTTATGTTCATCAGGGTATGAACAAAAAAATCATCCACAAACTGCATGAATTTGTGAAGCCATTCTAACATAAGTTTGCGGATGATATATGTTTGTTCATATCCAGATAACATACCCAAATAACAGACAATACTTATAATTAAATTTGAATCAAACATGCTAATAATAACTCTAAAAGTACATACTTTACTTTGAATTATTTTTGGTCCGTAAACAATAACGCTCAGTAAGACAAATTGCTCATATAAAATGACGTCATCAGATATGATGTTCCCTGATGACATATTTTTTTAACGTTGATCGAGAAATGAACAAACTCCCGTTGTCATATGTGGACCAATGGGATGACATTATATTGTAATGAATGTAACAGAAATTTAATTATAAACCTGTAAAAAGTCAGAGTTTTGGAAGTAGCAGGATATGATTTTTCTTTATTCTATCATCATCATCTCCCAATACAAACATGTTTGCACGATAAACAAAATCAAGAAACAATTTTCAGGTATTGATAAAATATGAAATTCCAAAAAAAACCACAAGTGGACTTTCATCTTTGTAGGGGGCTGGATTTAGCTCAGTCGGTTGAGTGCTCGCTTGAGGTGCTTGCGTCTCAGGATCGAACCACCTCCGTGGATCCATTCAGCTGATTGGGTTTTTCCCCATTCCAACCAGTGCATCACAACTAGACAAAGGCTGTGGTATGTGCTTTCCTGTCTGTAGGAAAGCACATGTAAAACATCCCTTGCTGCATTAGAAAAAATGTAGCAGGTTTCCTCTGATGACTACGAGTCAGAATTACCAAATGTTTGACATCCAATAGCCGATGATTAATTAATCGATGTGCTCCAGTGGTGTCATTAAACAAAACAAACTTTAACTTTCATCTCTGTGATTGTTGATCATAGCTCTGTATTACTGAGACGATATTCTTCTAAACCATTGTCTTACCTTTTTACGCCTCATATCTGATGAACGAAGACTGACCCTTGATTTCTTGGCCATGGACAGCATTGAGCCTAACTGACCAACCATCAGCATGTCCTGTGAATGTGAAATTAATAATAATCACTATATTAAACAGACTGATCCTTGATTTCTTGGCCATGGACAGCATTGATCCTAACTGACCAACCATCAGCATGTCCTGTGAATGTGAAATTAATAATAATCACTATATTAAACAGACTGATCCTTGATTTCTTGGCCATGGACAGAGTAGTGTCCAACTGACTGGCTATCAGCATGTCCTGTTGTTGTGAAATTAATAATAATCACTATATTAAACAGATTAACCCTTGATTTCTTGGCCATGGACAGCATTGAGTCCAACTGACTGGCTATCAGCATGTCCTGTTAATGTGAAATTAATAACAATCACTATATTAAACAGATTAACCCTTGATTTCTTGGCCATGGACAGCATCGAGTCATTGAATAATGATCACTATATTAGAGACTGGCTAGTTTGCTGTGACTGTGTCATGCTTCCAATCAACAGAGAGCCTTTTTAACAAAGAAAACCTAGATATTTAATACAACATGGCCCTATCTCCCAACACCACCACTTATTTTGGCAATAAACTGCATACTACCAACACAGTGCCAGTGCACCACGACTGGTACATCAAAGGCTGTGGTATGTGCTATCCTACCTATGGGATGGTGCATATAAAAGATCCTTGCTGCTAACTGAAAAGAGCAGCCCATGAAGTGGCGACAGCAGGTTTCCTCCCTCAATATCTGTGTGGTCCTTAACCATATGTCTGACGTCATATAACCGTCAATAAAATGTGTTGAGTGCGTCGTTAAATAAAACATTTCCTTCCTTCCTCTTATTGTTTGTAAGTAAGAGATTGAAAAAAAAACCCAATACAATTGCCCCTTGTTCACATTTAAACCAATATTTCAGAAACAATATGGCTCCCTTTATCGTGTCATTTGTTCATAGTGGCCTTTATATGTTTATATTAGGGTCTCCACGAGTACTCGAGTACTCGGGCACGGGTCGAGTCTAGCAAAGACTCAAGTCCATTCACAGGACTTGAGTACCCGTACAAGTGAGACAATGTAGAGCAACTAGTTCAGCAGTAACTAATCAACGATACAAGTTACACGATAATTGTATGACTATTTGCTAGTTTCTTTTTTAATCTGGCCGTCCGTTCGTCCGTCACAATACTGAACGTATCAACAGGCTTCTAAATGCAATACAATGGCATGATTTGGCATTCATGTTCAGTGCTGGAATTAAGCTATATAATGCTATTTTACGTTATATTCCTTTGTCTCATTATCATCTTACCGGCCTCGGTGGCGTCGTGGCAGGCCATCGGTCTACAGGCTGGTAGGTACTGGGTTCGGATCCCAGTCGAGGCATGGGATTTTTAATCCAGATACCGACTCCAAACCCTGAGTGAGTGCTCCGCAAGGCTCAATGGGTAGGTGTAAACCACTTGCACCGACCAGTGATCCATAACTGGTTCAACAAAGGCCATGGTTTGTGCTATCCTGCCTGTGGGAAGCGCAAATAAAAGATCCCTTGCTGCTAATCGGAAGAGTAGCCCATGTAGTGGCGACAGCGGGTTTCCTCTCAAAATCTGTGTGGTCCTTAACCATATGTCTGACGCCATATAACCGTAAATAAAATGTGTTGAGTGTGTCATTAAATAAATCATTTCTTTCTTTCATTATCATCTTGTGTAAGTGTCGGGCACTCGGGTCCGGGTCGAGTTTGACCCTCGAGTACTCGAGTCCAATATATTGGACTCGTGGAGGCCCTAGTTTATATGTTTAACTGTATATCACAGTTCACTTACAATGTCTGCTGTTCTAATCTCCTTCATTGCTTTCCAAAACCACCACTTATCTTGGCAATAAACTGCATTCTACCAAAACTATCTCTTATTGTTTGTAAGTAAGGGATTGAAAAAACTCAATACAAATGTCCCTTGTTCACATCTAAACCAATATTTCAGAAATAATATGGCTCCCTTTATTGTGTCATTTGTTCATAGTAGCCTTTATATGTTTATATATGCTTAACCGTATATCACAGTTTACTTACCACGTCTGCTGTTCTACCCTCCTTCATTGCTTTCTGTAGCGCCTTTGCCTGCGCAATCACTTCTTCAACCTTCGCTATGTGCATCGCATGAAGGAGACGTCTGTAAAAAACAAAATCAACATTATTAAAAACATGTAGTGCTAATGTAAGTTTAACAACCCGCCAGTACAAAAAATACATTGTTTATTGGGGGTCAAAGGTAGGTAACAATGATGATGATGATTATGATGATGATGTTGGATGTGATAATAATAGTGATTATAATAGTGTTGAATATGATAGTGATGTTAATACAATGATAATGATTGTGATGATTTTTTAAAAACAGTAAACAGTGAATTTAGTGCATTGGCAAACAGGTGATATAAATGCCACTCCATCATGTTGATGATGATAATGACGATGACAATGATGATGATGATAGCAGTGACGATGGTGGTGGTGATGACAGTGATTATAACAGTGTTGAAGATGATGGTGGTGGTGATGACAGTGATTATAACAGTGTTGAAGATGATGGTGGTGGTGATGATGATGATGATACTGACAGTGGTGATGATGGCAGTGATGATGATGATGACAGTGGTGATGTAATGATGATGACAGTGGTGATGTAATGATGACAGTGGTGATGTAATGATGATGACAGTGGTGAAGATGATGATTATGATGATGACTGATGATGATAGTGATTATAATAGTGTTGAAGATGATGATGATGACAGTGATGATGGTGTTGGTGATGATAGTGATAATAGTGTTGAAGATGATGATGTTGATGGTGGTGGTGGTAATGTTGAAGATGATGGTGGTGGTGATGACAGTGATTATAACAGTGTTGAAGATGATGGTGGTGGTGATGATGATGATGATACTGACAGTGGTGATGATGGCAGTGATGATGATGATGACAGTGGTGATGTAATGATGATGACAGTGGTGATGTAATGATGATGACAGTGGTGAAGATGATGACTGATGATGATAGTGATTATAATAGTGTTGAAGATGATGATGATGACAGTGATGATGGTGTTGGTGATGATAGTGATAATAGTGTTGACGATGATGATGTTGATGGTGGTGGTGGTAATAGTGTTTGCAGTTATGTGGTGGTAGTAATGATGATGATATGATAATGATGATATTAATGGGACAAGAAATATTGAAATGGAAGACAAGTATGCTGAAGATGTCAGAATGAGATGGGAGATTGAAAATGATTAATCATTATCCACGAATTGATCGAAATCATTCTGTAACTTACTTTTCTCTTGTTGCAAGGGCAGACAACTGCATTCTGGTTTTAATAGCAAAAAAGAAAGTCTCCTCTCTTGTTCCAGTGAAGTATCCAAATATACTGTTCTGTAACACAAACAGATGATGTGAATTAAGTGTAATTTAGAACAATAGTTAAATATTTATATTAGAATAATAAATTATTTTAATTATTATCATATATTTCTCTATTTTTAAAATTTACACATTTGTATTAATTTATCACATTTACATGCATTAAATAAATGTACTTATATTGCTATAATACTTATTATTATTATTTTATTTATTATTTTATTTTATTTTATTTTTAATTATTCATTTATTTATATTTTTTAATTATTTATTTATTTATTTACTTATGTTTTATTTTATTTTATTTATTTTTAAAAATTATTTATTTATTTATTTATGTATTTACTTATATATTTATTATTACCTGTATTTCTTCGTTATTTTATTTATTTATTTATTTATTTATTTATGTATTTACTTATGTATTTACTTATTTATTTATTATTACCTGTACTTCTTCGTTTCCTCCAAACAGAAGATTTGATAAAAAGGCCAGTAACTCTCTGATGATGTTGTCCTCCGGTCGTGACAAGTGGTTCAGCGTACTCACGATAGCTCCGTACGAGTTCAGCGCCACTTGTACATCTTCTATCATCTTCAGTTGTCTGGGGGAAAATCAACACAACAAGCAGTGTCAAATATGTGGTCTCTATGTCCATTTTAATCAAAGAATTAACAAAAATGCCCCAATCTCGATAACAACATTTATTCATATTAGCATTAAGCCAAACAATTACAAAAGAAAGGAAGGAAATGTTTTATTTAACGATGCACTCAACACATTTTATTTACGGTTATATGGTGTCAGACACATGGTTAAGGACCACACAGATATATAGAGAGAAAACCCGCTGTCACCACTTCATGGGCTATTCTTTTTGATTAGCAGCAACGGATTTTTATATGCACCATCCTACAGACAGGGTAGTACATACCATAGCCTTTGATATAACAATCTTGGTGCACGCGCTTTACCACTGAGCTACACCCTGCTCCTGAATGAATCACGACACATTTGTACATGGATTACAACTAATACTGTGGGTAAAATTATGGAAATACATGGTGAAAAATGTAGCAAATTTCCGCTCTAAGACTATATGTAGGAAATTACCAAATATTTGACATCTAATAGCCGATGATTTTAATAAATCATTGTGCTCTAATGGTGACATTAAATAAAACAAACTTTTAACTTTTTTAACAACTAAGCTTTATCCCATCGCTGATAAAAGAAATAAAAAGAAATAACCACAGATGATTGGTATTTTTTAAGAGGACTCACTTCTTACAACTTTTGATGTTCACCTCCCAGTCCTCTGGCAGCTTGATGATCTCGTTGTGAATGAGACCTCGTAACAACTGCAGACATTTGACGTCCAGCTCCGCCTGGTCAAGTCTCTGCTTCTCTGACAGGTTCATCAGATTGGAGGAAATACTAAATTAAAAACAGAGCACACCTTAAAACATTCAGTCAAAAAACTATATCTCTGCTTCTTCGATATGTTCATCAGATTGGAAAAAATACTAAAATTAAAAACAGAGTGACCTTTAAAACATTCAGTCCAGTCCAATATATATAGAGATATAAATAAAACCTAATAAAAATCAACAAAATACAGAGGAAAAACATATCGGCAGATTGAAAATTGTATTAATTTAAAATAACTAAACTGAAGATGTAATTTTTGAAGTTAAATACTAAAATTCTAGTTGAATTTACATACAGCATGAAATTTTATTAGCTAATAGTAATAAAATTTATTTGCAACATATAAACCAGGATTACATAACCTCTCAGTATCAAATTGTGGAAATTTTTTTATTAAAATATCACCTTTAAGTTTAAAGTTATTTTTTTTATAATGAAATTGTGCATGTCTATAAAATTCTGTGTATGTGGTCTTCACACTTACATTAAATCAAGAAAAGAAGATATCAATATTATCTGCTAATCATTTTTATTCAGTAGTGCAAACATTGCTTTGGTTGTTTTTTACTCAGTTACCCTAACTGCTGGACAAGCTTTTCAGCCATCTTGTATCGGTCAGTGGGTCTCTTGGCAGAACTGTTAATGAAACACTTGAGATGGTCTTGGAATTCTGATCCAAGAGGAAGATCTTCATCGCCGCCTACTTCAGTGTACACTGGAAAAACCCCCACAAACTTAATTATTTATTGGACACTCAGCTACCATCCATAACTGTCAACATTTTCACAAACATTAACTGAGTAATCAGTCCACCTCAGCTACATCCATAACTGTCAACATTTTCACAAACATATAATGATTACTTAGACCACTTCAGCTACCATTCATAACTGTCAACATTTTCACAAACATATAATGAAGACCACCTCAGCTACCATTCATAACTGTCAACATTTTCACAAACATTAACTGAGTACTCAGTCCATCTCTGCTACCATCCATAACTGTCAACATTTTCACAAACATTAACTGAGTACTCAGTCCATCTCAGCTACCATCCATAACTGTCAACATTTTCACAAACATTAACTGAGTACTCAGTCCATCTCGGCTACCGTTAATAACTCTCATCATTTTCACAAACATAAAACTCTTCTTTTTCACCCCCCTCCCACTGATTGTAAATTCAAATACTAGATACATTATGCAGAGCCCCGGGGGCTATAGACTGTGGCAACCTAAGTTTCTAAATTTTTAAAATTGTTTTTGAAGAGGCAGTTTGACTCCCTGACTCCCCCCCCTCAATGAAAATTCACGTGATATCTATTCAAATTATGACCCTATGCATGGGACATTTACTGACGTGGTATGTATTATTCTGTCTGTAGGATGGTACATATAAAAGATCCCTTGCTATTAATGGTAAAATGTAACCAGTTTTTTCTCTAAGACTATGTCAAAATTATCAAATGTTTGACATCCAACAGCTGATGATCAATAAATCAGTTTGCTCTAGTGGTGTCATTAAACTAAACAAATGTTAACTTTAACTTAAAAGAAACAAAACTAGAAAAAAACCCATCATTCTGGCTAGAGATTTTCAAAGCTATGTTAGCGCTACAAAATCATAAAACCATCGTAGGCTATAACATCACTATAACACACGCTATAGTGGCATCATAGCCTACGATGGTTTTACAATATCTTAGCACTAAGATAGCTTTGAAAATATGGGCCCTGGTTACTAACTTTCTCTGCTGTTGTATCCAATCTGCGTTGCGACGTCGTTCAAGCCGCCGTATGCCTGATGCATGTTGTTAGCAAACACGTTCAGTTTATCGTTGATTTCCTCCTCATTCGCAAAATATTCCTCATATTTCTGTCAAAAATAAATATATAATCAGCCTTATATGTTACTGAATTTAATAATCTCTTTATATTTATCAATGTCTTTATATTTCTGTCAAAAATAAATAAATAATCAGCCTTATATGTTAGTGAATTTAATAATCTCTTTGTATTTATCAATGTCTTTATATTCCTCAGTGTCTTTATACTTCTGTCAAAAATAAATAAATAATCAGCGTGAATTTTAAACTATGGGTATTTGGTGCTTAAAAAATTGTTATTTTGACACCTTGATTTTGTGAATTCTTTTTGCTTTAATAAATGAAGTTATAATGGGCGAGATGCCAACCCTAGTTGGAGTGTCATAGGAATCCAGGCCTTCAAAAATAGGAATCCCACCCCCCAAAATAGGAATGTTATCCGTGATGGCTCAGGAGTGCATTTTTCTACATTTTGGTAAAGTCAAGTTCAAGGCCATACCCAATCGGCAAACATCGGGGCTGTTCAGAAGACCGATTGCCAGACTGGTTTATTCTATATCGCCACACTTGCTATGCTCGCTATTCAGAATCCTTAACTTTAAAGAACAAGGCAGGAAACCAATCTACGATTGTTAACAGTAAAGAGGGAAAAAGTTCCATTTCTCCAGTGTTAACAACATTTGTGTCTTCCAAAATGTGATCCAACACCAAATATGCGAAGTTACGATTTTCTAAAAATCAGAATTTTGAACAAGACAATCATAGTAGCGTAATCTATGCTTTAAATTCGTAATGATTCTGCCAAATTCATAATGGCTGGCATCTCTGTAATGGGCTAGATAGTGAGTTAATGTTTTTCTAATAGAAAATAATCCTTACCTTTCTGGCATCACTTCTGACGTCCTGGGCCCCAACACCACCTCCATATTTCTCATGGAACTCTTGCATTTTCTGTCAAACACAAACTCTTAGATCAAAACATAACAATTGCATACAGAATATTAAATATACGTAATTATATTTTAAAAATCAGTCGTGTAATTTCAAGTTACAACAATAAACATAATATGCACCATTTACAGTATTTTATCAAAACACACATATACATACACACATGCACATACATGTCTGCATGCAGGAACACATGCACAGATAAATCAGGCCCACAGTAACAATATATGGAGACAGGGAGGGGGACACAATGTTTAGTGAAGGGGTCACAATCTCTAGTAGGGGTCACAAGCCATATTTTTTATCTTTGTTTATATGGAATAGGACAAAAATGTATGTGCAGTTAGTAAAGGTATCATTTTTGAAATGGGTAACCTAAACATGTTTTTGCATAACCCATACACAGTTTCCACAAGTTTTCAATTCTCAGAGGCTTGTTAAAAACACACAGGATATTAAATATACAGGATATTAAACAAGTGGAATATAAACATGTAGAATATACAACATATTAAACATGTTGAATATACACAGAATATTAAACATGTTGAATATATACAGAATATTAAACATGTAGAATATACAGAATATTAAACACGTAGAATATATACAGAATATTAAACATGTAGACTATACAGAATATTAAACATGTAGAATATACACAGAATATTAAACATGTTGAATATATACAGAATATTAAACATGTCGACTATATACAGAATATTAAACATGTAGACTATACAGAATATTAAACATGTAGAATATATACAGAATATTAAACATGTAGACTATACAGAATATTAAACATGTAGAATATACACAGAATATTAAACACGTAGAATATATACAGAATATTAAACGCGTAGAATATACAGAATATTAAACACGTAGAATATACAGAATATTAAACACGTAGAATATACAGAATATTAAACATGTAGAATATATACAGAATATTAAACACGTAGAATATATACAGAATATTAAACATGTAGACTATACAGAATATTAAACATGTAGAATATACACAGAATATTAAACGTAGAACATGCACAGAATATTAAACATGTAGAATATATACAGAATATTAAACACGTAGAATATACAGAATATTAAACATGTAGAATATACAGAATATTAAACACTAGAATATACAGAATATTAAACATGTAGAATACACAGAATATTAAACACGTAGAATATATACAGAATATTAAACACGTAGAATATACAGAATATTAAACACGTAGAATATACAGAATATTAAACATGTAGACTATACAGAATATTAAACACAGAATATACAGAATATTAAACACGTAGAATATTTACAGAATATTAAATATGTAGAATATATACAGAATATTAAACACGTAGAATATATTCAGAATATTAAACATGTAGACTATACAGAATATTAAACATAGAATACAGAGACATACATGTTCTCTTTAAGATATTAAATGTTGAACTCACCGATGTTGACATGGCACTGGATGCCGTCATCATTGCCATCATCGCACTAACCAGCAGCTTCATCTGTCTCTCTAGACTGATGAGTGGTGCAACAGCTTCCAGAAATGACTGAAGTGATTAAAATACATACCTCTAGTGCCATGGTAAATTTTCAGTAAGTCACTGTAGTGGCATGGTAAGTTTTAAATAAGTGACATGTTATAACTTAGTCATACCTCTAGTATCACGGTAAATTGTAAGTAAGTTACTATAGTGGCAAGCTAAATTTTAAATAAGTCACATGTTATAACTTAGTGATACCTCTAGTATCATGGTAAATTGTAAGTAATACCTATAGTGGCATAGTAAATTTTAAATAAGTCACATGTTATAACTTAGTTCATACCTCTAGTGGCATGGGAATTGTAAGTAAGTTACTATAGTGGCAAGGTAAATTTTAAATAAGTCACATGTTATAACTTAGTGATACCTCTAATATCATGGTAAATTGTAAGTAATACCTATAGTGGCATAGTAAATTTTAAATAAGTCACATGTTATAACTTAGTTCATACCTCTAGTGGCATGGGAAATTGTAAGTAAGTGACACTATAAATTAAAATAAGCCATACCTCGAGTGATATGGTAACCCCACCATCAGCTACTGGGTATCAAACACAGTTAAGTATACTAAAATGATTATTTAAATAAGACATATTTCTCGTTCCAGCCAGTGCTTCACAACTGGTGTAACAAAGACTGTGGTATGTACTATCCTGTCTGTGGGATGATGCATATAAAAGATCCCTTACTGCTAATCGAAAAGAGTAGCCCATGAAGTGGCGACAGCAGGTTTCTCTCTCAATATCTGTGTGGTGCTTAACCATATGTCCGACGCAATATAACCATAAATAAAATGTGTTGAGTGCATCGTTAAATAAAACATTTGCTTCCTTCTTCTTAAATAAGACATACCTCTAGTGACACGGTGAGTTTTGCCAAAGCTGCCACCTCTCCTGGGAACATCGTCTCATCAGGCTGGTAGTAACTGCGACAAAATATCTAAAATAAATAAAATATTTGTTAAAGTAGGTGAGGGAATGAAAAAGGTGGCTTGCTGCTGAAGTATTTGAAGCCATGAATAATGGATAAACTCCGCTGTGGCCGGTCCCAAGCCCGGATGAGAAAGGAGGAGGGTTGTGCGTCAAGTTAGCAACCTCTCACCATGTTAAAAAAAATCCCCAAGCTACAGAAACCAATTCGGCCTTATGTGTGACCGCACATGAAGAGGATTAAGTCAGTAAGTAATAATGGACAAATTAAAAATTGTTCCAAAGACATACTAAACACCTAACCCTACTATATTATGGACAGGGACTGTTAGTGTTATATAATGCGGTGTCATGTAATGTTTTAATATGCATGCTATAGACTTATGATGTTTCTTGATGTGTAACTGGCTACACATTTGCATTTTCTTAGTGTAAGAAATAACATAAATATGACACATCTGTTTAAAAGGACCCATTCAGTTCTCACAAGATGAAATCCCACAATAAGACTGAAAATGCTATCACCAAGTTTTTACCACGGTATAAGCAATGATAATAAACGCAAGAAGAAAACTTATATTTGATTTGGATAAAAGCCTTTTTTTTTAACAGAAAAAAATGAGACCATGCATTAAGAACTAAAATTTGTCATGAATGAAGTATCAGTTACTGGAATACAAGAAGTCATAACTGATATCAATTGCGACTTATTTCGAGGGCTTGTAATTGCATTACTTCTTTAAAGACTAAAATGAATGAATGTTTAGTAGCACCCAAGCTTGAAGAACATTGGTAAATATATATGTTAAACAAACTATGTCAACTGGTGCATATTTGCTGAAGGAGGAAATGACCACATACCTGTAAAAATGGCATCACTGCATCAAAGAGATAATGAAGAGTTCCTCGCACGGACTCCTGCTCACTGCTCCCTCGGTCACTATGGTGATACAAATCAAGAATTATTACACTAAAAAAAATGAGTTGCAAATAATATTTTAATGAAGTTACTTATTGGTAACACAGCTACTGTTGATGCTAATAAATATTTTAGGGGTTGGGGGGAGGGGGGCAACTTCTTGCTGACAAACGTTTGGGAATACGAGGCTAACTGACTGTGCTGGCATGTCTGACTAATTAAAATTTCATATATTATTAAATAGCATTTCTGAGGGATTATACTGGTAACCTCCATAAACCCATTTAACCAGTATCGATATCACCATCATTGCATGCACTGTCACCGCACTGGTAACATAACAATTAATTATAAAACATTCAGTGAAATACTTGAAAATATCAGATGAATGCTTTCAGAAATCAACAGGACTAGCTTCCAGAGTTTTACATTTCTTACTTCTTCATTATTAAATTATGGTAGACCCACTCCCATGGCTAGTGATATTCAGTTTTGGGCTAGTAAATAACTACTATTGCCATGCCTGATGGTTAGTGAAAAAAAGCTGTCAAATGTTGCATTTTAGGTATATTTTGTTAATATGAACTTCCTGCCCCACACCTCCATCCCCCAGTCTTAGTGTTTTTAAGCTCTATCTGCCTCTTTGCCAACTGAGCTAAATCCCATCTCTATTATTAAACAGCGTCTGTTTGATGTTATTCCTGTAATATACACACAAACACAGCACAGCACTCACACTCCACCTAATACTATTATTAAACAGCGTCTGTTTGATGTTATTCCTGTAATACACACACAAACACAGCACAGCACTCACACTCCACCTAATACTATTATTAAACAGCGTCTGTTTGATGTTATTCCTGTAATACACACACAAACACAGCACAGCACTCACACTCCACCTAATACTATTATTAAACAGCGTCTGTTTGATGTTATTCCTGTAATACACACACAAACACAGCACAGCACTCACACTCCACCTAATACTATTAGTAACACAGCACAGCACTCCCACTCCACCTAATACTATTAGTAACTGAAATCACTTTGAAACTCACAACTCAAACACTTTAATATTTTGACATTTTGTGTGTGTGTGTGTGTGTGTGTGCATGTGTGTGTGTGCCTGTATGTGTGTGTGTGCATGCGTGTGTGTATATGCATGCATGTGTGTGTGTGTGTGCACAGTTGTGTGTATGTATGTGTGCGTGTCTGTCTGTTTGTATCTGTGTGTATGTCTGTGTGTTTGTATTTGTGTACGTGCCGGGTTGTTTGTGTATGTGTCTGTCTGAAAGTTTTTATCTTTCTCTCTCTGTGTGGGTGGGTTGTGTGTGTGTGTGCATGTGCGCGTGTGCATACTGTATTGTGTATGGGATGGATGGATGGATGAATAGATGGATGGATGGATGGATAGATGGATGGATGGATGGATGGAAGGACAGAAGGAAGAAAGGAAAGAAGGAATGAAGGATGGAATGGATGGATGGATGGAAGGACAGAAGGAAGGACAGAAGGAAGGAAGGAAGGATGGATGGATGGATGGATGGATGGATGGAAGGTTGAATAAATGGAAATATATTCATATTATAATGTTAACCAACACCAAGATAACACAGCACCAGATGATATAATGATTTCTTACACACCCATTAACCAAAAACACTGTGTGAGATATATACATGTATCACACAGCAATATTATCAAGTAAACATAGTTCTGAGACTGATTTAAAGATATCTAATTGGCTGCATCATGGTGATGGCCTAGACATCAAAGCCAACCTGTACATTGAAATTAACGCTACTAAAAGCAATTCCTACCTATGACTTATATGTTTTAGTTGCAACAGACATTGAAATTTTAATTCACTCATTTAGTTTTCTCTAAATCTCCATCAGTGGATCTGTACAGGGTTTTAATATCTTATATCGAAGCTTTGTTAACACAGGTTTCTATAATTTTATTAAAGAATATAAAGAAAGCAGGGGCATAGCATGATTTGCACCTGGGGGGGGGGGGGGTGTGTGTGTGTTCAAATATGAACCAAGTGGACCCTTTTCTATTTTGTTTTTGCACCACCAGAAACTCCATATGTATAAACCTGTATGTTTTAGTTCTGAAAGCAGACCATTTGCTTCAGCGGGAGGTGGGGGGGGGGGGGTGTTCGTCCAAATCCTCCCCCCCCCCCCCCCCAGCCTACACCCTTGGAAAGTTTCCAAATACCATATTTCTACACTGTTGAAGCCTCATAATTTAAATTTGGAATCTCTTTTTTTTTTTACTTTTGTAAATTTAATGTTTCTTGATGATTAATTAATTTTCCTAACAAAATTATATAATTGTCTAACAAGAAAATTTAGCATAATGCTACAAACGTAAAGTTTGTTTTGTTTAACTACACCACTAGAGCACATTAATTAATTAATCATCAGCTATTGGATGTCAAACATTTGATAATTCTGACATATAAGTCTTCAGAGGAAACCCGCTACATTTTTGCCATTAGTAGCAAAGGATCTTTTATATGCACTTTCCCACAGACAGGACAGCACATACATTTTTCCATTTTGAGGCACTGGTTGAGATGGGGGAAAAATGAAATAGGTCTACTGAGGGGCTTAGAACCTACAACCGAAGCACCCAAAGTGAGTGCTACTGTTTGAGCTATATATCTTGCTCCTGAAGAAATCTACAAATGATTCTAGCGCTATGAAGAGCCGTACCCTAATCAAAATCTGGGGGGGCACTACTTTCTATAAACAAATGAAACACTATACAAATTAAACCCTGAGATGTGTATGCTATTTTCTGGAGTAAAAAAAAAAGGTGAGAATCTCAGGGGGACAATTGCCCCCCTGTCCCACCCACCCGCCTCCTGGAGGGTACGGCCCTGGAAGATTAGCGACAGAAGGAATATATTGGTTAATGTTAGTTTCAGTGGTTATCGTTAACTGAAGGTTAATTTACCCATAACTAGATTTTGGATTATTCGATGATCTGTGGATAAAAGGAAAACAGAAAAAAATAACAACTTAACAACAAGATAAAACATTAAAAACATAAAGAATAATTAGATCAATGCACCTACAATATTCAAAAGTACACTAACTAGTGTCCCTCACATTCGGTGGTGTACACCAATAATTATATCAATGCACCTACACTATTCAAAAGTACACCAACTGGTGTCCCTCACATTCGGTGGTGTACATCAATAATTAGATCAATGCACCTACAATATTCAAAAGTACACCAACTGGTGTCCCCCATTCAGTGTTGTACACCAATAATTAGATCAATGCACCTACAATATTCAAAAGTACACTGACCGGTATTCCCCACATTCGGTGGTGTACACCAATAATTAGATCACTGCACCTACAATATTCAAAAGTACACCAACTTGTGTCCCTCACATTCGGTGGTGTACACCAATAATTAGATCAATGCACCTACAATATTCAAAAGTATACTGACTGGTGTCCCCCACATTTGGTGGTGTACACAAATAATTAGATCAATGCACCTACAATATTCAAAAGTACACTAACTTGTGTCCCTCACATTCGGTGGTGTACACCAATAATTAGACCAACACACCTACAATATTCAAAAGTACACTGACTGGTGTCCCCCACATTCGGTGGTGTACACAAATAATTAGATCAATGCACCTACAATATTCAAGAGTACACTAACTGGTGTACTTGTCATTCCTACCTCCTTGTGCACCTATAATCATGTAAAACTATAAAACCTAAAATCAAATATATAAATCCTAATTCCATATGCAAAATGGAATGGTGAAGAAAAAAACACATAAAAGAAATAAAAGCTGTTTACCTTTTGATAGGTGGTCTCTTCAGAAGCTGTTTAGTGACGTCAGGACTTTTTTTCACAAATTGTGTAACTCGATTCAGTTCACCATTCAAACTGTCCATGTAGGAATACAGCATGCTGGGAAATAAAGTGAAAACCTCTAAATCCACATGTTTGTTTATTTAATTTTATACAGTATGTAATGTCATCTCGTAAAGAGACATTTATAAAGGCATTCCGCCTGTTTGCATGCCAATCTATTTCATTTAGTGAATAAATATAACTCTTTAAAACAAAGAGTACTGGTGAGGTACATGATACGCCCATTAGGAGTTTGATTGGGGGGTCAAGCTGCTCATTTCAAAGACAACAGGTAGCATCTATGACTACCCTGGTTCTGCACAAAATTTTAGTACTTTGTTTTTGCAGGTACCCCATACATGTTTCAAGCACAAGGCTACTTGACACAGTGGTACTTGATGAAATAAAATTGCATACATTTTTTTTCAACCAACACACTGACATTTATCACCAATCACAGGTGTTAACTTCTCTATTAAAAGTTTGGTGCACCTCGAACTTTGACCCAGAAGGAAGTTACCGGTACTTGGTTTTGTACTACCTGTACCGACAATGCCCAGTAACAGGTCTAACATAAGATTGGGTTTTTTTCGTAATTGGAGTTATATAAAAAAATAAATGGAGAAAACTTGGTGTGTGACTAGAACTAGAGAGCAGTATGCAGTAGAAGAATTTAGGCCATCCCATTGGCTGTTGGGATGTTCGGACCAGACTACTAGCCATGGGGGTGGGTGGGGGGTGCGGGGTGCACTTGTTTTGGTTTTGAGGACAGGTAATGTGAAAATAAATAGTTTAATCACCGATCATGAGGAAGGTCCCCGGCCCCGCTGTCAATCATTCCACTGGCTGTGTTCATGTACACCCACAGCAGGAATCGGAGAAACGGTCGCTTCAGGTTGCTGTTCACGCTCGAGTTATTCAACACCTTCAGCAACTCAGGAATCTTGAAAATCGTCTGACATATCGACTCAATAAAACGATTTTCACCCTGAAATATAAAATATATGATGATTCATTACCTAAGGCTAATAAAATTGAAATATTTTAACCATAATGATATATTAAATTGAAATATTTTAACCAATAATGATATATTAAATTGAAATATTTTAACAATAATGATATATTAAATTGAAATATTTTAACCATAATGATATATTAAATTGAAATATTTTAACAATAATGATATATTAAATTGAAATATTTTAACCATAATGATATATTAAATTGAAATATTTTAACAATAATGATATATTATTGGAAGCTAGTTAAATTGAAATTTTTAACCATAATGATATATTTTTTCAAACTAGTTAAATTGAAATATTTTAACCATAATGATATATTATTCCAAGTTAGTTAAACTGAAATATTTTAAATATAATGATATATTATTTGAAGCTGGTTAAATTGAAATATTTTAACCACAATGAAATATTATTTGAAGCTAGTTAAATTGAACTATTTTAACAGGCATCGAAATACCGTAAGCATTATGTCTGGTAACCCATTTACAGGTTACCACAAAATATAGCCTGGTAACCTATAGGTTACCACAACTATATGAAAGTTAGAATTGAATTCTTGTTGCTATGACTTTTAATGCAGACATTCTGAAATGGTATAGTGTACGCGAACATCAGTACGAAAAACAAAATCTGGAAGTAAATTTATCTAGCAATTGCACAAGTGCACACGAACATTGGTACAATTTCGTATGAGAAAACAAAACGCGGAAATAATTCATCTGCTTAAAAGTGGAATAACTATAATTGCTTGCAATTGCAAAAGTGCGTGCGAACATCAGTGCAATTCCTTACAAGGAAATGAAATGTGGGAGTCCGGAATGCACTGTCTGGTTTACGTTCTGTTGCAATTTTTGTCGAGAACGAAACACTGTTTCGACTTATTTCGATGCCTGTTTTAACCATAAAGATATATTATTTGAAGCTAGTTAAACTAAAATATTTCAAACATAAAGACATTGTTATCTGAGGATAGTAGGCCTACTACTGAAATAATACATAAAACATTGAGAATAGTTTGGTTATTTCAATATATAGTCTTAGAGAGGAAACAGGCTACATTTTTCCATCCCAGACAGGATAGCACATACCACAGCCTTTTATATATACACCAGTCATTGTGCACTGGCTGGAGCAAGAAATAGCCCAATGGACCCACCGACGGGGTTCGATCCCAGACTGATCGGACATCAAGTGAGCGCTTTACCACTGGGCTGCATCCCACCAAGTTTAGAAGGGCTTTACTGAATTATGATTTTAAATGGATTCCACAGTTGATATCTCTGGTGGCATACACACCTCAGCACAGGTCGCGAGCAGGTCAACCATAGCGATGAGGTAATTGAGCTCCTCAGAGTCACGTCCTGTGAGTATCCGCTCTCTGAAACATAAAATAATTAAATTTCCGTTATATTCTATCATTACAATTCTTTTTTTCTTTTTTTTAATTCACAGAAACCCTGTTATAGTAAGACCTGTCCCCAACCAGGGTGAATATAAAGGACAGGAGGTCAACGAGACCGTGATATATTACATATCACAGGTTTTCAATAAATTCTGGAGTAACTTGAGGAATATTGCTCTAGAAGCATACAAAAAAAACACCCCAAAAAACCCCAGTATAATAGAGGAAAGAATACAATTCAGTATACAGATATTAATTTACAATGAAATAAAACTATCGCTGGTTGTGTCTATCATTACAATTTAACGCCATCCCACTGGTCCAGCCATTGCAATGCAAGCTATACTAGGCGGCAATAAAAACGCAATCTCGGAAATGATCATGGTTTATTTTATTATGCGAGATCCCACAAAAATGAAACTGATACCACCAGTGAGACCAACCACTGGCCCATCTGACTGGCACTGTCAGCCGCCAACAGTGAATCGCGCATAACGTCTCTGGCGATGTCAACGTCAGTATTTCGTGTGACCTCCATGTGCTGTGATGCACGCCTGCAGCCTCCTAGGCATGGACATGCACAGGCGCCTCACCACACGCCGTGGGATGGCTGCCCAGTGATGCTGCAATGCCTGCTGCAGCTCAGCGAAGTTCTGTGGTGGATTCGGTTGGTTTTGAACACGACGTCCCAGCTCGTCCCACATGTGCTCTATTGGGTTCATGTCCGGGGAAACTGCTGGCCAGTCCAACACAGTGACATGGTGGGCACGAAGAAACGCCTGTGTACGCCTGGCAGTGTGCGGCCGAGCGTTGTCTTGCTGGAAGACGAGCCTGTTTCCGCCCTGCTGTCTCATCAATGGAAGGAGGACTGGCCGCAGGATGTTGTTGACGTAGTGTTGCGCATTAAGGTTTCCCTGTACCACCACGAGTTCGGACCGGAAGTCAGCATTGATGGCGCCCCAAACCATGACTCCGCCGCCCCCGTAGCGGTCCCTCTCCAGAACACAGGCCTGCGCGACACGTTTTCCACGACAGCGGTAAATGCAACGACGTCTGTCCGTGACACTCACGTTAAATCTCGATTCATCCGAGAAGATGACATCTCGCCATCTCCTGGGTCGCAAATGCCCACCATTCCTGGCCCATAAGAGTCTTGCTTGACGATGTCTGTGCAGGAGGATAAGGCCACGGTAGGGTCGGTGGCAATGCAGTCGTGCTGCGGCAAGACGTCTCCGGATAGTTCGGGCGCTGATGAGTCGTCCCCTGGTTCCCACTTCAGTCCTGGCAGTGCTTGAGGCTGTCAAAAACCGATTGCGCAGGTGCCGCAACCGTATGTTCCGGTCCTGTCTATTGGTCGTTACACGTGGTGTGCCCGAACGACGGCGGTCATTGACGGTCCCTGTCGTCTGATATCGGTTGAGGAGCCGATTAATGGTTGACGGGTGCACGTGGAACCGTTGTGCTACCCGCAATTGCGAGTTTCCAGCATTCAACAAGCCAATGGCTTGATTCCGATCGGCGTTGTTCAACCGAGGCATCGTGTAGAAGTGAGATACTCATTGCCACCCGCGTGTTCTGAGTGTGCCCGGGTATCAGGAAATGCACGTGCAAAGTGTTATTTCGCCAAGTGGTTGCGTGTGCGCGATTTACCGGATAATGCGTTTTTAGCGTTGTTCCCCTTATGTTGGGAACAGGCCGGAAGTCGACCTTTACATGCTGCTGAAATAATGTGTACCACTGTACCATGTACATTGACAAATAGCGTCAACGAAGTCCAACCGGAACGTATATTATTTTGACAAAAGGAAATGGCGGCTAGTATAGTTATTTTCACAACGTTATTAATGGCGGCTAGTGTTTGAAAAAAGTCACTAGCCTCACAGAGCCGATTATAGTAAAATAGTTCATAATGTCCACTTGCCCAAACCAAAAATTCACTAGCCACGACCGAGGGCTGTGAAATAACAACATTTCATATTATTTACATTAATGAGTTCTATTGTTATATAATTACAAACTTTCCGAATTTATACGATTTATTGTATTCTGATTGGCTGACGTCACTAAAAAACCAAGCGTTATCCTTCCATAAACCTCATAAAAATACGTCATCACGGAAGACCAAGATCGATTGGAACTATTTTTAGCTGGATGGGCGAGAAGCCCAATGACCCAGTTCGGTGATCATTTTAAAAATAGAACAAGGAAGTGACCTGTTTTCTCGATTAAAAAAATAAGGGAAACTGGATGAGATATTCATGTTATAATTTTTTTTTTTTACAATAAACCCCCTAAAACATCCAATAGTATGTATACATGTATTCCTACGCTTATTTACAGAACATGGCTGATGGTAAGAATGAAAGAAATTATTTTTGAGTGTTTTAAGGTACACTTCTTGTACTGTTTGTAATTATAAGAATTGTTTCTCATTTTTTAGGAATTTATCGATGTATAAAAGTCACAAATGTAGTATAAAATCGCTTCGCTACGCGATTTTATACCATTTGTGACTTTTATACATCGATAAATTCCTAAAAAATGAGAAACAATACTTATATAACCATAAAATAATTCAAAATAAAATATGGTCTTGTTTGTGGGGTTTTTAATAAATATGTTTCAAGTCTAATTATACGGCTATCTTCGCACTGTGATATCATAAAACCATTGTAGGCTATGGCATGTGATATTGTGACGTCATAGCTTACAACAGTTTTAACATATCGTAGCACTAGAATAGCTTTGAAAATCTTGGCCCTAGCTGGTCATATGATATGAATGAAGAATTTGTCATATGAGTTATTAATCATATTTGATAGAAAAGTATTTCTTGCATGATTTTTTCTTTTTTTCTTAAAGATTTATTGCCACCAGAACATAGGCAGTTAACAAGTTGAGGAGCCATGGTCACTGCCTTACAGAGTACATATTTAAACAATAGTATCTGAACAAATTATGCTATTTAAATATGTTAATGCTTTCTATGATATTTATAAGACAGAAAGGGCGAGAGAGAGACACACACACACAGAGAGAGAGAGAGAGAGAGAGAGAGAGAGAAAGAGAGAGAAAGAGAGGGGTGCAACTTCTTGCAAATTTCGTGCATGATTACCTCTCCTGTTCTGGCTGGTCAATGACCTGTGCTATCTCTGCTCGGAACTGCATGAAGTAGGTCATCACATAGCTCTGGTTCCGCTTGAGCGGCAGGTCGAGTTCCTCAACCTTGACGATGGCGCTGAGCAGGTCAAGAAACTGCGGGACCTTCGCACCATGCTCAGCAACTAGGCTCATCACCTTCTGTACCTGGTGAGACTGTACCTTCATACAGGTGTTTGAGTTACCTGTGAACACCTGGAAAAAATAATCAATATCATCACATTATGTACCTGGTGAGACCGCACCTTCATACAGGTGTTCGAGTTACCTGTGAACACCTGGAAAAAATAAAAACTCTCATATGACATTAAACTTGATACAGGTGGTAGACTTTCCTGGAAAAACCCAGTCATATGACCTTCACCTTGATACAGGTGTTTGAGTTACCTGTGAACACCTGTAAAAACAATTAATATCACCTTTTGTACATGGTAAGCCTGTATTTCATGCAAGTGGTTAATTTACCTGACATCTCTATCCCACCTGCCACTCTCATATAACTTTTACCTTGATACCAGTGGTGGAGTTACCTGTGTACAGTTTACAAAAATTCAACCTCATCTCCTTCTCTATCTAGTCACCCTGCACCATCATGCAAGTGGTGGAGATACTCGATCTGACCCGACCTGATCCGATTTGACCTAACCTGACCCGATCTGACCTGACCCAAACTGATCCAACTCGATCTGACCTGACCTGACCTGACCCCAACCTGGATCAGACTGACCTGACCCAACCTCAACCTGAGTCAGACAAACTCAACTTAACCTGACCCTGACCTGGGTCAGACCTGATCTGACCTGACCTGACCTGACCTGACTCAACCCGACCGCACCACCACACCGACCCCTATCTCACAGGTTTCATTAACAGCACATCAGGGAGAGATACTTGCTTCTGTTATAGCATCGGCCAATTCATGTGGAGCACCTTCCTTAGACAGCAGCAGCTCGAGTCGGTCAAAGAGGCGACCTTGAACTTGCTTGTTATTGCGGGCCATCGATCGCAGCACGAGAAACGTTTTACGTAGAACCTGTCGCATGCCGCTGTACTGATCCTGAAAAAGACACAGTCTTGTGTCCAAAGTCTGTTTGAAAACACAGTGATTGTTGATTAATACTCAAGCTACAACAGCAAAGCAATAGTTAAATAGTTAATAGACTTTTTTTTCAAGACTAGCTCAGGGCGAGCAAAAATAATTTCACCAAATTGTTTATTAAACTTAAAAAATTGTAGAAATTGACAGTTTTTTTTTTTTAAATGTCAATTATTACATGAAATTATTTTGATAAATTAAAATAAAATCTGCCAACTGCTTTCAAAATTTACAATTGGTGAATTTGGTGGGTGCCAGAGCTAGCCCTGATAGTCAAGCTAGTAAGTAGGATTTAAATAACTGCATAACACTCAAGCTAGTAAGTAGGATTTAAATAACTGCATAACACTCAAGCTAGTAAGTAGGATTTAAATAACTGCATAACACTCAAGCTAGTAAGTAGGATTTAAATAACTGCATAACACTCAAGCTAGTAAGTAGGATTTAAATAACTGCATAACACTCAAGCTAGTAAGTAGGATTTAAATAACTGCATAACACTCAAGCTAGTAAGTAGGATTTAAATAACTGCATAACACTCAAGCTAGTACCAGGATTTAAATAACTGCATAACACTCAAGCTAGTACCAGGATTTAAATAACTGCATAACACTCAAGCTAGTACCAGGATTTTCCAAATTTAGGCTCAGGGATTAAATTAAGAAGTTGAAAAATATTATTGAGTTAAGTATGCAAAAATTATGAAAGGAATTGATTAATTTATAGGCTCTTTTTTAATCACAAATAAAAGTAAAAATATGACATTTGTAAGTATAATAAAACATCTTTAATTCTAGTACTTTTTTAAATCTGCTGTAATAAAAAATAATTTTCATAATTAACAATAAATGCCATTTTTTCTTTTATAGCCCAAGGGAGATTCCTATTTTAAAAATATTATTAAAATTTAAGCTAAAATACAGTGAATTTTTATGGGCAACTATGGGCTTCATTTCACATGGTCTCAAATATGGAAAATCCTGGTAAGAAGATTTTAAATACATTTGTGTAACTGTAGAACACAGCAACAGTGAAAAATCAAGCCAGTAAGTTGATTTTAAATACTGCAAAACAACAAAGGTCTAATAATTAATACTCAATCTTTCAAATAGGCTTTTACTACAGAGCATAGCGATAGTCAATACTCAATAGCTAATATTAAGTAGATTTTAAATAACTGAAGAAAATAGTAATAGTTAATTCTCAAGCTATTAAGTTGGTTTTAAATAGCTGTAGAACAACAAAGTACTAATAGTTAATACTGAAGTTAACAAATATGATTTAACTACATGTACAAATGTAATTACGGAATATAGTAATAGTCAGTAATAGTCAATACTTAAGCTAATATTAAGTATATTTTAAATAACTGCAAAAAATAATAATAGTTAATTGTCAAGCTAATATATTTAAAGTTGGTTTTAAATAAATGCAGAAACATTCTATTACGAAAATGTGTTAGTTTTTATTATGTTTACTTCAGTACAGTTGTAATTGTAATAAGATGAAGTGCTGAAGAATAAAGCATGTTAAAGGTTACACACCACCATTAATTACGCCATACAATATATAATTTTGATGTGACTGCTAGTTTTAAGGGAGTATTCTCCCTTGATAACTGCCGGGACCTTGCACAAAAATTAACTTAAGTTGACATAAAAGATTTTTAGTTTGCCACCCTAATTCCAGAGCACCACTTCATTTTGCTGCTATACATTTGTCACTATACCACTTGCACAGTTCTTTTCAGATAGTACTAAAAATTAACCACTACCTTTAAACCAATGGGTTATTTAAATACTACAGAGGTCAACCTACTTGCAATCATGAGAAAAAGATATGAAAAGGCATTTCAGTACTTTGTATTTCTTGTTTGTTAATGAAGAACTATAAATACTAAACTATATCAACCTACATGTACTACAACAAGTAACCAAATGCACTTGCCAACACGGGTGGTCCCCTCTCCCACCCACCCCAACCCTTTTCCTGTCCTGGACGGAGGAGCCGGCTAAGGCCGGCACCTGTGCCCATGACAGGCGTACACTATAACAGCTTGTTCTGAATGTGCATGTAAACCCTATGACCTAATCTGACCAGGAACCAAACAACAATTGATGGTATGGTGCCTAAACAGGATTTTTATATACACATTGCAACCAGTTGCAAAACTAATTATATAATCTGTATGTATGTCATTTTAGTTCCATCTTAAAGAAGCAAATTTTCAATCTGAATGTCAAAATTCTAACTTTAAATATCAAACTTACGACAAAAGAAAGAATATATAAGTTAATATTATTTCATGCCATTGCTAAATTGAGTCTTACCAGGGTTGATAACAAAGAATATTTTTGGGCCAGTCTCAATATGAATGCATTACAAATAATGTATAAATGTACAGTAAATGTCTTACCAATTAACTTGATGTCAATCTCAACATGAAAACAATTACAAATAATGTATTTATAAATGTACAATAAATGTTTTACAAGTAACTTGACATCAATATCAACATGAATACAATTACAAATAATGTATTTATTAATGTACAATAAAAGTCTCACCAGTAACTTGAGATCAATATAAACATGCATACAATTACAAATAATGTATTTATAAATGTACAGTAAAAGTCTTACCAGTAACTTGACGTCAATCTCCTGTGAGAGAATGGTGAAACAATCCTCCAAAATACCTAGTAAAACAATGTTTATATTGTTAATATAACATATACAGCATAACAACAGTTCTTATTTGCTACATCAATGAATACCGTACATAATAAAATAATTAAAGACTCCTGTTGGCTGCTATAGGGCTCGAACTTAATGACAGACAGACAGGGTAGCACATACCACGGCCTTTGATATACCTGTACCAGTCATGGTGCACTGGCTGGAACAAGAAATAGCCCAATGGGCCCACCGTACACTGATAGAGAACGACAACAAAGCCACCGACTAAAATGGATAGCGAGACCCATTACAGCAAATTTACTATAATCACTGTCGCAGGACACCATTTATGGGCGATACATTGCTGTCATTTCAGTTTGAGCCTGTATTTACAGCTGCTAAAACAGAAGCTAGAAAAAAAGACCTAAAGGTAAACAATGAGCTAGGTGGTGATAAATGTCAGTTTGTATGAAGAAAACCTAATGTGTGAAAGTGTAATGAGACAATTGAAGTTTATCCTTGCTTGACTGGTACACAGCTTACCATGATTGTAAAGAATACACTGGTTCATCATGTGATTCTCTTCCGGTTCACCCTCCAAGTGAGAAAATCTGAAATAGTCAAATAATTACCTTTTATTTTTTATTATTTATTACCGGTATTATTAATTTTTTTTAATCTATTAGGCTAGGGGCCATGCATTAAAAATTGTCTAATTTTGACGAGAAGGTGTTTAAGTGAAAAAATCTGAAACATTAAAATCTAATATTTAACCTTTAACCTTCTGACTACTGCAGGCGAGATATCTCGCCCGACGTCACGTCAGTCGATATACTGTACACTGTATACAGTGCATTCCCCAATTCATATTTCCCGCCGTTTTGCACACGACACTCACCGGAAACGGAAATATAATTAAAGAAAAAAGATTTTTTTTCAAAATGGTGGTTTTTGTTTTGATTTTTTCAATTGAAAATACCTTGAAATTTTGAGTTCAAAAAGTGGTTTTCGGCAAGTATTTTCGCTTGACAACAATGGCGGCACGTCGCGGTAATTTTCAGGGATCGATAGCTGATTGTAACAGCTAATTTGATAATAAATTTGATCGTTTTATCAACAACAAAAATTACCAAATATTGCAATATGAATCGTAGTTCGGGTTTAAAAAAAAATTCTGGTCAGAAAACCACTGTTATCGGGAATAATGGACATAAATACTGGACATCTGGCCACAAATGCCCGTAAGTAAACGCAACTTTTTCGATTTTTTGCCTAATTTTAATCACCATTAGCCGATCTAAAATAATAAAAATTACAAAAAAAGACACGAAAATAATACTTACCGATTCATATATGAACTTTATTTCATGTATTTATAAAACATTTAAGTGAATATATGTGAGTAAAAATTATAAACTTGTACCCACTCAACATGGTTTTGGTTAAAAATTAATCCAGTAATCTAAAGGTTAAGAGACTTTCAAAATTAAATAAATCATGAAAAAAATTATACTTACTTCAAGAAATCAAAATATTTGACATATTGTACCGACTTCAATAAAAAAGAAAGAAAAAAGAGTCCGACACATGGTACTTATTGCAACAAAAGCAAATGTTTGACCTATTATAATTATTACAAGAAACCAATAGCTGATAATTAACTTTCTTACACACCATGCATTATTTTTGGTTACACACAATTTCAAGACATATGACTGGCTGCTCCTAAATGATGACCAGGTCACCAATGCCATACATCCAATAAAAAAACTACACAATGAAAATCGATTAGACTGTGACGTATAGTTAACCTGACATTCATGTGTCTGTGACGAGTAAGTCAGCTACAAGTGCAATGTTTGTAAATAACTTTAGTCGAAAAAGATGTTAAAATTTGCTTAAAAGCTGGTTTTAGAGGATATGTAAGAAATGGAATAATACATTCATGTCCATTAGATACCATTTATCTCACAACTCGTTTAAAAAAGTATCACAATCGCTTTTGCTCATTAGATACATTATAAAACAACTCGTTGTGAGATAAATGGAATCTAACGGCCGCTCATGTATTATTCTCTATAATCAACATACCAGTACCCTAGTGATGTTATTATCAAAAGAAAAGCAACACTTGATCTTTTGTATTTGCCACAATAAAAACAAAATGTCTGACCCACACTACACTAAGTCTTACTTAACAAATGCTGACAGAATGTTTGTGAGTTTGTCTACTTACTTAATGAGTGCTGACAGAATGTTTGTGAGTTTGTCTACTTACTTAACAAGCTCTGACAATGTTTGTGAGTTCATCCATCTGGTCATTCTACTTACTTAATGAGCTCTGATAGGAAGTTTGTGAGTTTGTCTACTTACTTAATGAGTTCTGACAAAATGTTTGTTAGTTTGTCTATTTACTTAATGAGCTCTGACAGAATGTGTGTGAGTTTGTCTACTTACTTAATGAGTGCTGACAGAATGTTTGTGAGTTTGTCTACTTACTTAATGAGTGCTGACAGAATGTTTGTGAGTTTGTCTACTTACTTAACAAGCTCTGACAATGTTTGTGAGTTCATCCATCTGGTCATTCTACTTACTTAATGAGCTCTGATAGGAAGTTTGTGAGTTTGTCTACTTACTTAATGAGTTCTGACAAAATGTTTGTTAGTTTGTCTATTTACTTAATGAGCTCTGACAGAATGTGTGTGAGTTTGTCTACTTACTTAACGAGCTCTGACAGGATGTTTGTGAGTTTGTCCACTTACCTAACAATCTCTGACAAAATGTTTGTGAGTTTGTCCATCTGGGCATTCTACTTACTTAACAAGCTCTGACAGAATGTTTGTGAGTTCGTCCACCTGGCCATTGTTGAGTTTAGCTGTAGCGAGACGTCGCAGTGTCGGCAGCATCGTCTTGAGGTCATTCACAACATCTACACACTTGTCTGTTATGAGCACCTGAAAGACAACAGCATGCTTGTGTACAAAGGGTACTGAAAACTTTTGTTTGATGGCAGATCGGCACATTTTAAAGTATGGCTATTTGATGTTTAACACATGCTTATTTAGACATTTGGTCGAGAAAAAGAAAGAAACCCACTGCTACCATATAGACTACTAAGAAAAACAGCAAGATATCTTTAAATGCAGTTTCCCCTAGATGGCTCACATGTAGATGTAGTAGTCATGGGATAATGGTTGACATGGGAGGAAAAACCAAATTTAATTACAGTACAGAATACATTCTGATGCATGTCTGGATGGTATTATTGTTATCACCATCATCATCTTATAGCCATCATCATATCTTATAATAGTCATCACTACCATCATCATCAACTTCAACACTATAATAATCACAATCATTGTCATCATCATCATTATCATCATGCATCACCACTTTCATCTTCATCACCACCATCACCACCATCATCATTACAATTACTATAGAACAAGCATTATGAGAGAACTACTAAAGCAATACATGTCCCCTACCAAACTGAAATGTGTCTTTTATCTCCTAAATTCAAGGGCCATACTTCTGTGAAAAGAGGGTAAATGACCATAAAAGTTAAACTTGATCAGTAACAGTACATGATAATGTACATTTCATATCAATATCTTCAGGCATTGCAAAACAAAAGTCTGGAAAACAAATTTTCACTTCTCCTAAGTTCAAGGGTCATAACTCTGTCAAAAATGTGTGAATCATCATTAAAGTCAAACTTGATCTGTAACAGTACATGATAAAGCTATACACAAAATTGCAGGTCAGTATCTCAAGGATTTCTAAAAAACCCATCAGCAAAACTAATTTTCGCATCTCCTAAGTTCAAGGGCCATAACTCCATAAAAAATGGATAAATCACCAATGAAGTTAAACTTGATCTCTAACAGTACATGATAATGTACATTTCATATCAATATCTTCAGGCATTGCAAAACAAAAGTCTGGAAACTAATTTTCACTTCTCCTAAGTTCAAGGGTCATAACTCTGTCAAAAATGTGTGAATCATCATGAAAGTCAAACTTGATCTGTAACAGTACATGGTAAAGCTATACACAAAATTGCAGGTCAGTATCTCAAGGATTTCTAAAAAAACCATCAGGAAAACTAATTTTCGCATCTCCTAAGTTCAAGGGCCATAACTCCATAAAAAAAATGGATAAATCACCAATGAAGTTAAACTTGATCTCTAACAGTACATGAAAAAACTATACACAAATTTTCAGCTCAATAACTCAAAGCCTTCAGCAAAACACATCCGGAAAACATATGTGGGACAGATGGACAGACAGACAGACAGACAGACAGACAGACAGACAGACAGACAGACAGAAGAACAGAGATGAAACCTATAGTCCCCCTCTGGTTGGACCGGTAGGGGAGTAATAATTACAACAGTATATATTCTGACCTGTGCCTGGACGGCTCTGCTGAACAGATTGTGGTGAGCGGAGAAGTACCGATTCAACAGGTGCATGGAGTGGCAGACCATCTCATCATAGTCGTACTGTGACAAATCCTGCAAGCAAAGGTTTATATATTTACACTTTTAAATCAAAACAGCAATCATAAACAAGAGTTCAAAAAGAAAACTGCAGATTTTTCATCATAAACTTTGGTTTAAAAATATTTGTTACCATAAAAAATAAGGCCTCCTTCAGCATTTTACAACAATATAGTCACACAGTCAACATGACATAGACATGGTAAATCAAGAATTAAGACTATTCTTAAAAGAGAAAGAATGGAAAAAAAAGAAAGAAAGAAAGAAAGAAAGAACGAAAGAAAGAAAGAAAAAAGGTACACACGGAAAATTATAGTTCTGGCACTTGTCCTTTTGCACATATAGATGGTTTTTTAGGCTCTCGTCTCAATGAAAATCAATCTTTGGAGTGAGCTTTATCTGTATGGTCCTTAAGTGGACATTCCTGAGTTTGATGCAATTTTTAACATGTTATCGACTAACAGATACTTTTCAACGATTGTAATTACATACCAAATATATTTTTCTGCATAAAATATTAGTGGCTGTATATTGAATGTGTTTCTGATTGTTCTAATATTTGTACTAGGTCAAATTTCATTTTATTTCCTAAAATATAATTTTTTCATATGTACAAAATTATTTGAAAACAAAATCCAGTTTGGGCTTCTTACAAATATTAAGACGACCAGAAACACATTAATTATACAAACACTAATATTCTAAACAAGAAAATATTTAAGTAATGTAAGTTTAATTGTAGAAATATTTTATTAGCAGGAAACATCTTACAATTCAGCAAACTCAGGAATGTCCCTTTAATCATCTGACACCATATAACCAAAATTAAAATGTGTTGAGTGCGTTGTTAAATAAAACATTTTTTTCTTTCTTCCTTCCAACCAACCTTGCCATTCCTTCCCTTTGCTCATTTCTAGAAAACCCCTATATCAGGCACAGCAGAAGCAAGTAGACATTGTGGGGGGTGGGGGATGGTGATTGACATTGAGTGTCTTGCATTCTACAAGTAAAATTCATCTCTGCCTTAAGATTTACTACCAATTTTGATTCAGCACCCCGTCCCGTTTCCCCCGCCTCCCGCTCTGTATATGACTTTGCTTTTTACAAGTATCAGCTACATGTATTCTCTAAAAATTAGGTGGATTTGTTTTTATTGTAAACTACATTTAAAATATTACCAGCAATATTTCTGTCATGTCATAATTCTTGAAGAACGACGTCTCTTCCCAGATTTCATTGAGTCGTCTCAACGCTGTTTTGCACACACTAAAAAAAGAAATAAGAACCTGTAAAAATAATCACTCTAAATCACAATCTGATTAAAATTAGCTCTACTGGTATACCAATAGATCTAATAACACTGCGTGGACTCACATGTCCAGGTGACATTTCATCTATAAATAATTTAAATATCGACCAATTACACATCGCCTTTTATACTGTTATTCAAGAGCATACAATTTCTAAAAATATCGGGCGAGACTATTTATGCAATATGTGAACTTGCTGGTCTATTTCAACATTCAAAAACAGGAGGGAAAGTGCAGTAATAAACTCTGGATTGTATACTAGTATAAACAGCTTTTATGGCTATACCATCACAGGGTGTTTTTTTCATCTTGAAACAAATTTTATATAAAATTTTACATGAAATTAGTTTCCGGCATACTTCGTAATTTACCCGAATCATTTCATATACCCTCGGCATAATCCCGAATGTTTTCAAATTCTTTTCACATCACTGGCATGATTTTGCAAGTAAAGTTTTGATTGGTCGAATGAAAGGTCAACTGGACATGAGCTCCAATGGGATGCTGTTAGATCCACAGGTAATAGTAATTAACCAGTGGAGCTAATTTTAATTAGATTGCCTAAATCATGAAATCAATGTAATCAATGCTAACCAGCTAATTATCAATGTGTGTTGTAAATTACAACTTGTAATTAATAATACAATAATAATAATGATTATTCAAATTATCACATTATAATTGAAAATTGAATGGTTTGGCTCTAGAAATACTGATGTGAGATGATCAATTCTAAAAATCTAAAATCGATTGTTGTAAAAAATGTTTAACCATAATCATTCCAAAAGCTTAGGGAGCAGGACGTAGCCCAGTGGTAAAGCGCTTGCTTGATGTGCAGTTGGTTTGGCATTGAGCCCCGTTGGTGGGCCCATTGAAATATTTCCTGTTCCAGCCAGTGCACCACGACTGGTATATCAAAGGCCGTGGTATGTGCTATCCTGTCTGTGGAATGGTGCATATAAAAGATCCCTTGCTACTAATAGAAAAATGTAGCGGGTTTCCTCTCTAAGACTATATATTGCAATTACCAAATGTTTGACATCCAATAGCCGATGATTAATAAATCAATGTGCTCTAGTGGTGTCATTAAACAAAACAAACTTTCCTATAGCTTAGATAATGGGATTAATATAAATATGCTTGGGTTTGTCTTTGTTTTCATGTGTACATAAAGAAACCAGATTAACGGTAAACAATTTAATTTGTAGAGTCTGTGCCTGGTTCTAAATGGGGAGTATTATGTTGTTGGTAATATATGATGTCATATTAATGTGAGTAGGTGATCGGAGGTCATCAAGCAACAGTTTTATCAAAATATTTTTATTAAAACCTTCATTATAAAAGCTTTCTTGTAAATTTTGTAGTGTTAAACAATGCCAAATAAAAGAAGTTACTTGTTCAGCCATCTTTGTCTGTTTGTGTAAAATAATAATTTATTTATCAAATGGATGGGAGAAAAAGACTCCATCATATGTGGTCATGTGGGATAAAAAAAAACAAAAAAACACTCTCAGTAGTGGAAATTTCGATCCTGGGACTCGACAAGCCTAGTCATGGGTTGAAATTTCCACCACCTCGGGTGTACTTTTTCTGTCCTACATGACCTCATATGATGGAGTCTTATGATCTGATCTCTAGATGATGAAATTCGAGGTTATTCCCAACATTGCTCTAGATCAAGTGTTGAAACATACAGTGAAACCCCTCTAAACCGGACACCCTCGGGACCAAGCAAAATGTCTGGTGTTAAAGAGGTATCCAGTTTAGAGAAGTTAAGTTCTGTACTGAATTCTAAAAAAAGGACAGTGATAAATGTCCGGTTTTGAGGGAATTGCAGTGTACAGGTGGTCCGGTTTTGAGGGAATTGCAGTGTACAGGTGGTTCGGTTTTGAGGGAATTGCAGCATACAGGTGGTCCGGTTTTGAGGGAATTGCAGTGTACAGGTGGTCCGGTTTTGAGGGAATTGCAGTGTACAGGTGGTCCGGTTTTGAGAGGTTTCACTGTACATGTACCTAATATGTTAAGACAAAAACTAGCTGTAATTTGCCTTCTTGTTTTCTATAGCAGTGGCATTTTCATATACGCACTTTCTAAAAGACAAGACAGCATATCTTATAATCTGTTTATGCTGCATGCTGACTGCACATAAAACTGCAAGATCTGTATTAAGTCCATCTTTAAATATGATATCATTAGCTCTAATCCAATGAGTCAATAGATAATCATACTGCTCAAATATAAGGTAGTGGTGGTGGTGGTGGTGGTGGTGTATGTGTGTGTGTGGGGGGGGGGGGAGAATCAGCCATGTCAGTGATTGGAATTACTGAAAAAAATTAAGTTTTTTTTTTTTTATCTCATTAATGCAAGCAGGGCTACACATGCAGCTCTGCCGCTCTCCAAATTCGCCAATTGCGAATTTCAAATTTTTTAATTTGGTGAATTAATTTCATGAATAATTGATATTTTGATAATTGGGTTTCTGCCATTTTTTTAAGTTTAATAAATGATTTGGCGAAATGTTCTGCTGACCCAGAGCTAACCTTGGCAAGTAATGCCAATTTCTTACACTTAATATTATTTATTCAACCAAATACAATAGGCTTAGTGCCAGAAAGGTACAACATTTTCAAATTACAAAGAAACCTTGAATCAAAGATGGCAGTATTTTAGGATTTTAATTAGGCCCAAACATTTACCAGAATAGCAATGACACAAGAAACAAATTACTAACAATGTTAATTTAGCTATACAAGCCTCAGTTGAAAAGTGGTAATAGTGATGAAATCAAATAAAAAGACAATCTATAATATTCATTAGATGAAAATGACACTTAACCCCAAAATCCAGGGGCCTAATTCACTAAACTCTTGCAACTTTGCGATATCGCAGTGCAATGCTAAAAGACTTGCAAAGAGGATGCATTGTTGTCTAGCAGAGCCTAAGAGAGCTTTGTGAATTAGGCCCCTGGAAAAGGTTTTAAAAGAGAGAGTTTTACTGTGAGTTTTTCACTAAAGAACAAGGACAAGTTTTGAAGCAGTGTTAAAATCAGGAATTTCTAACAAATCAGAACGATTTTTATCTCTATTTCTTGAAATCAAATAAACAGAATCATATTTAAAAACAAACAATCATTAAATAAACAAATGTTCCTGAAAAAACAAACAAAAAAACCCATATAATATTCTAAACATCACACAAAATTGTTTTTTGAAACAAAAAAAACTAAAATGTTTATTGAAAATAAATAAAAATAAATATTTATGTTAATCAAATAAACAAATTTTTAAATCCTTGAAATGAAATAAACAGAAACTATTTATAAAATGAGATGATTACAAAAACAGCACACACACAGTTATCAAACCATGCTCATACTGTACCTGAGTGATAGACACGTAGAACTAAACACAAAAATTAACATCTCAATCTATGTTTACAAATCACGTCTGTCATTTTGAAACAATCCTCAAGTTGTCCCAACAAGGTGTAAATTAACCACTGAAAACCATCAACCCACACATCTATCCACCCTCCCTTCTTTCTTCCTTCCTTCCTTCCATCCATCCATCCATCCACCCACCCAAGACCCACCCACCTACTCACTCACCCACCCACCCACCCACCCACCCACCCATCCATCCATCCATCCATGCATCCATGCATCCATCCAATTCTGAATGAAAAACTGTAATAAGTGATTAAGGCCGTCTATAGGACAGCTACTCCCAATGAGATGCTTTACTGGAGATGCTAGCCTTCTTGCACTGCCACAGAGAGGACTGCCACTCACAGACTAGATTACTAAATGAAAACAACATTCACCCATCAACCATACAACCAAATCATCTATCTACCAATTCATCTAACAATCCAGTTCATCCCTTATCAAAAACTGGTAATATTTAAATGCTTTCATACCTTCATTTTCTGTTACAATGATATTATGGTTTTTTTTTTTTCTCCATTATTCTAAACAGAGGGTGGGACGTAGCCCAGTGGTAAAGTGCTTGCTTGATGTGCGGTCGGTCTGGGATTAATCCCCATCGGTGGGCCTATAGAGCTATTTTTTGTTCCAGCCAGTGCACCGCAACTGCTATATCAAAGGCTGTAGTATGTGCTATCCAGTCTTTGGGATGGTGCATATAAAAGATCCCTTATTGCTAATGGAAACAAATGTAGCGGGTTTCCTCTCTAAGACTATATGTCAGAATTAAATGTTTGACATCCAGTAGCCAATGATTAATAAATCAATGTGCTCTAGTAATGTCGTTAAACAAAATAAACTTCTTCTGTATTTCTTCTAAACAGCAAACAATAAATAATTTATTATTTGAAGGAAAAAAAAACCTTAGTCTTTAAAAGAAACTAAGTGTTCCCTGGAAGAGAGAGAACCTTGAAAGAATATAGGTACATTTAAGTCAAGTCAAATATTATCTGAAACTTTAGAAGAGTCGAAAATCACAAAATATGACTACCTTTTGTATTTTTTGACATCCATGACATGACAATCATCCAAGAACTATTGGTACTTGACCTTTAATTGGACAAGATCACAAACTGACTAAAGTTCAACCTTTCTGTTATGCAAACTCCAACAAGGGATCTTCTTCATTAGCAGTAGGCGATATTTTGGTTGATATCATTCCAGAGAGGACAGCACTTACCAGGCCTTTTCAAAACAGGAGTGCAGTGATGGATGCTCACTTTACACTCACCCAAAGATGGCTATTGGTGAGTGTCATCATTTTGTTCACTTTACACTCACCCAAAGATGGGAATTGGCGAGTGTCATCATTTTGTTCACTTTACACTCACCCAAAGATGGCTATTGGTGAGTATCATCATTTTGTTCACTTTACACTCACCCAAAGATGGGAATTGGCGAGTGTCATCATTTTGTTCACTTTACACTCACCCAAAGATGGCTATTGGTGAGTGTCATCATTTTGTTCACTTTACACTCACCCAAAGATGGGAATTGGCGAGTGTCATCATTTTGTTCACTTTACACTCACCCAAAGATGGCTATTGGTGAGTGTCATCATTTTGTTCACTTTACACTCACCCAAAGATGGGAATTGGCGAGTGTCATCATTTTGTTCACTTTACACTCACCCAAAGATGGGAATTGGCAAGTGTCATCATTTTGTTCACTTTACACTCACCCAAAGATGGCTATTGGTGAGTGTCATCATTTTGTTCACTTTACACTCACCCAAAGATGGGAATATTTGGCGAGTGTCATCATTTTTCTTTATTACTTGTTACGATGCTTACTTTTAAAATATGTAGAAAGAATCTCTTTATTTATGATATTAATTATGATACAAAAAAAATAAGGATACATGTGCTATTTAAGACCAAATTTAATTGAACTCTAGAGTAGTTATAAAATACAAAAATGTAATGTGTACTGAATGTCGGCACTGTGAAACTGACCACCAGTAACATGGTTAATCTTCTGACTACTTCAGGTGAGATATCTCGCCCAACGTCACACCAGTCGACATACTGTATACACTGTATACAGTGCAATCCCCAATTCATATTTCCCTGTTTTGCACACGACACTCACTGGAAGCGATTTAGTAACAGGAAATGGAAGACAAGTTAACTTCCTGTTTCTTTAGATTGTTTTTTCAATGGATTATACCTTGGAATTTTGAGTTGAAAAAGTGGTTTTCGGCAAGTATTTTTGGTTGACAACAATGGTGGCACGTCATGATAATTTTCAGGGATCGATATCTGATTGTGACAGTTAATTTGATAATAAATTTGATAGTTTTACCAACAACGAAAATCACCAAATATTGGGATATGAATTGTAGTTGGGAATAATGGACATAAATACTGGACAGCTGGCCACAAATGCCTGTAAGTAAACGCAACTTTCATAAAATATCATAAAAATTAGAAAAACCCACGAAAATAATACTTACTGATTCAAATATGCACTTTATTTTATGTATTTATAAAACATTTAAGTGAATATATGTGAGTAAAAATTATAAACTTGTACCCACTCAATGTGGTTTTGGTCAAAAATTAATCCAGTAGTCTAAAGGTTAAATTCCCAATACTGTGGATCAGTGTTTTGGTTGCAATCAACATTTGCTTTTACTATTTATCTTTTACCCGTTCTTTATTTCCATCAGAATATTATCATGAGAGCAATGGAATGCTGTCCCACTGTTTTCCAAACAGAAAGGCTCACATACCATGGCATTTTGTATGTCAACAGGAGAAAACTGCTAACAATGAGAACAGCATGGCATTGCAGCAGCTCAAAAACCAAAACTAACATACCCAGGATTTTCACTGAGTTGAAACGTCTCATTGAGCAGAACTCCTATTTCAGGAGGTGGCATGTTGGGATGTATGGCCTGATTGTGGGTCATCTTGAACATGTTCATGAATTTCTGAAAATAATATAAACAAATATATATACAGTCAGACCTTGTTACAACCGTCATTACTACAACATTTACACCATCTGACCATAAATTATTGGGAACATACGTACATCAATGTTATTCTGTTCATTACACTAGAATTCACACCTTCTGACACCGACAGAGCAAATTAGGAACAAACATGCATCCGACGTCTTAAAACACCTCTTTACAAAAACATTACATAAACACAGATACCGCAGCACGTTGGCAGTACACACAGCCACTTAGAATCCTTGATCTCCCGCCTTGTTTAATATATTTAATGATGTTGTTTAAAAACAAATATAATGTATGTATGTGTATTTGTTGTTTTTAATAATAATTGCAATGCATTAATTATTTAACTGCTATTCAGTCATTAGTTAATGTTAATTAGTATTCTTATTACATTATTTTGGCAATGGAGATAACTCATAACAATTCGATACACCGGCAAGTTGGATATAATGAAAAAGTGACCCAAGGACGAACATAGTCATTGTAATGAGGTCTGACTGTATATATATTTTGTGTGTAATTTATTATGACGTTTTGTACACCCATCTGATGAGAAACAGTCGAAAGAATTAACTTTTATTACACACAAGATATTGCTCGTGTCATAACAATCACTTAATATCTAACTAGTGTAATATTAACGCCTTCAGTCAAAAATGACATTTGTGGGATCAAATACACAATAACACCCGCAAATCTAAAAACTCCATGTGGTTATCTCCTAAATATATTTCTAGTTACCCCAATGTTAATAACTAGCCCAAACTGGATTTGGTCTCCCAATACTATCGTATTTACAAATATATATATATATATATATAAGGAAATAAAATGAAGGCAAAACAGAGACAGACAGACAGACAGACAATAGAAATATCCTTACCTCCATTCTCAAGTTGAAGATGAAATTAAAGAACAGATTGAGCACTTCTAAAGCTCTGAAATATAAACATTCACACATTATTTTACTGTATATTACACCATATCCAAATTTACATCCCATAGAATACACTTTGTATTTAATAATACATATTAATATTTAAAAAAACAAATACACTATTACAGATAATTACATTATTCACATTACACATACAACATAAAATGCTGTAACATGTTAGATTAAAAACTAAAAAGGATGAAAAATTTACACGCAACATGTTGGATTTTAAAAATGAAAAAGGTTGAAAAACATACATATAAAACACTAGCAGGGCAGGATATTCTCTGTTTTGTTATTCAGAATGATAAACAAAATCTATAACTCACTGTATTTTGGCATCAACGATTGCTTTGGTTTCGGGACTTTTCTGAAATCTTCCAGTTTTCCTAAAGTACTTGAGTACTTCTTCACCTTCCTTACCTGCAAAGACCACAACAGGGTACCAGTATTATCAACCATAAAAAAAACCCAGAAGAAAATGCCATTTTTTAAAATCCACAATTTTAATCATTTGCTCTTTTGTTGTCACCATCTTCTTCTTTTTTTTTGGCTTGCTAATTGTAATCTATAACAATTTTTAGAAAGCTTTGTTTCTAAATAAAATGAAAGATATGTGTTTTGAGAATGTATATTTAAGTATTTTAATTATTTATAAACTTTCTGTACTGGCATGTATCATATATTTTAAGGAATATAACATAAAATTATATAGGCATTGCAAATAATATATCTAGTTATATGCATATAAGTCTAAAACAGGTATAGTGCTAAAGCCTAAAGAAATTCAACTAGGGTGTTTCTGGTTGCCCAGTTGACTGATAAATGTTTTGATTGATAAATGTTACGAATGAAAATTAATTTCTCATTTATAACAGATAAAAGTAGGTTATACCTAAGATTAGATCTAAAGTTAAAAGTTTTATTTTGTTTAACAACACCACTAGAGCACATTTATTTATTAATTATCAGCTATTGGATGTCAAACATTTGGTAATTTTGACATACAGTCTAAGAGAAGAAAAAAAAACCTGCTACATTTTTCCCTTAGTAGCAAGGGATCTTTTATATGCACCATCTCACAGATAGGATAGCACATACCAGAGCCTTTGATATACCAGTCGTGGTGCACTGGCTAGAATGAGAAATAGTCTAATGAGTTCACTTATGGGAAGGAAGGAAGGAAATGTTATATTTAACAATGCACTCAACACATTTTATTTACAGTTATATGGCATCAGACATATGGTTAAGGACCACACAGATATAGAGAGAGGAAACCTGCTGTCGCCACTTCATGAGCTACTCTTTTTTGATTAGCAGCAGGGGATCTTTTATATGCACCATCCCACAGACAGGACAGTACATACCACGGCCTTTGTTACACCAGTTGTGGAGCACTGGCTGGAACGAGAAATAGCCCAATGTGTTCACCGACGGGAATCCCACAGACAGGCTAAGAGTAGATCTATGCTTGATTCTACATGACTGTCACTAGACAACAGTACGTACTTTGCATGTTGGGATACCACTGTCAGTACATGCTTTGCATGTTGGGATACCACAGTACATACTTTACATGTTGGGATACCACAGTACATACTTTGCATGTTGGGATACGGTTTGTCATTGCGTCCGTCCAGCAAACTCATCAAGGGCTCGAGGAGGATCTTGATGTCAGACGACTTGTGGAAAAAACCGTACTTCACCAGACAGTGCACCAGATGTAGAACCTGGCAAATAAATAAATTAATTAATTAAAAAATAATACAACATTAGACTAAATAAATAAATAAATACCAGATTAAATAAATACTGCATTAAATAAATAGATAAATAAATAAATAAATACCAAATTAAATAAATAAATACCATATTAAATAAATAAATAAATAAATACTGCATTAAATAAATATACACACATGGTATATACTGTAAATCTGAAACAGAAAAAGTGTAATTGCAAATACACACTGTAGATAACAACACAAAAATTACACAATGTGAACATGTGCTAGGCTGCATATTCATGAAAAAGCAAGTCACAATATTAATGTGGTTGACAGTTTACATTTCATACATTTACATAAGCTGATTGTTTGAATTATAGTATACCTGCTGCACCAACATGTTGATTGAATTAAAGTATACCTGCTGCACCAGCGTGTTGTTTGAATTATAGTATACCTGCTGCACCAGCGTGTTGTTTGAATTATAGTATACCTGCTGCACCAGCGTGTTGTTTGAATTATAGTATACCTGCTGCACCAGCGTGTTGTTTGAATTATAGTATACCTGCTGCACCAGCGTGTTGATTGAATTAAAGTATACCTGCTGCACCAGCGTGTTGACTGAATTATAGTATACCTGCTGCACCAGCATGTTGACTGAATTATAGTATACCTGCTGCACCAGCGTGTTGACTGAATTAAAGTATACCTGCTGCACCAGCGTGTTGATTGAATTATAGTATACCTGCTGCACCAGCGTGTTGATTGAATTATAGTATACCTGCTGCACCAGCATGTTGATTGAATTAAAGTATACCTGCTGCACCAGCGTGTTGATTGAATTATAGTATACCTGCTGCACCAGCGTGTTGATTGAATTATAGTATACCTGCTGCACCAGCATGTTGATTGAATTAAAGTATACCTGCTGCACCAGCGTGTTTTATGAATTAAAGTATACCTGTTATACCAACATGTTGTTTGAATTAAAGTATACCTGCTGCACCAGCGTGTTGATTGAATTATAGTATACCTGCTGCACCAGCATGTTGATTGAATTATAGTATACCTGCTGCACCAGCGTGTTGATTGAATTATAGTATACCTGCTGCACCAGCATGTTTTATGAATTATAGTATACCTGCTGCACCAGCATGTTGATTGAATTAAAGTATACCTGCTGCACCAGCATGTTGATTGAATTAAGGTATACCTGCTGCACCAGCATGTTTTATGAATTAAAGTATACCTGTTATACCAACATGTTGATTGAACTAAAGTATACCTGCTACACCAGCATGTTGATTGAATTAAAGTATACCTGCTGCACCAGCGTGTTGACTGAATTATAGTATACCTGCTGCACCAGCATGTTGACTGAATTATAGTATACCTGCTGCACCAGCGTGTTGATTGAACTAAAGTATACCTGCTACACCAGCATGTTGACTGAATTAAAGTATACCTGCTGCACCAGCATGTTGATTAATTATAGTATACCTGCTGCACCAGCATGTTGTTTCCGATCTCCGATGCCGTCATGTCTCCGTTGGTTTCCAAGAACAGTGAGATCCAGTCTCGCAGAGTTGGGAAGTATTGGTACGTAGGGGAGCTTGTCTTGTCTAACAAGTCCTGTAACAGAAAACAGGTCTTCAGTAAAAGAGACATCATAACATGCTATATATAGCTATAATTCAAATATAAAAGAAAATACTGATAACAAGTGGGATATGAATGAATGAATGAATGTTTAATGACACCCCAGCACAAAAATACATATTGGCTATTGGGTGTCAGAAAGGTAAGTATATGAAATATGATGACAAGTGGGATATGAATGAATGAATGAATGAATGTTTAATGACACCCCAGCACAAAAATACATATTGGCTATTGGGTGTCAGAAAGGTAAGTATATGAAATATGATGACAAGTGGGATATGAATGAATGAATGAATGAATGTTTAATGACACCCCAGCACAAAAATACATATTGGTTATTGGGTGTCAGAAAGGTAAGTATATGAAATATGATGACAAGTGGGATATGAATGAATGAATGAATGTTTAATGACACCCCAGCACAAAAATACATATTGGTTATTGGGTGTCAGAAAGGTAAGTATATGAAATATGATGACAAGTGGGATATGAATGAATGAATGAATGTTTAATGACACCCCAGCACAAAAATACATATTGACTATTGGGTGTCAGAAAGGTAAGTATATGAAATATGATGACAAGTGGGATATGAATGAATGAATGAATGTTTAATGACACCCCAGCACAAAAATACATATTGGTTATTGGGTGTCAGAAAGGTAAGTATATGAAATATGATGACAAGTGGGATATGAATGAATGAATGAATGTTTAATGACACCCCAGCACAAAAATACATATTGGCTATTGGGTGTCAGAAAGGTAAGTATATGAAATATGATGACAAGTGGGATATGAATGAATGAATGAATGTTTAATGACACCCCAGCACAAAAATACATATTGGCTATTGGGTGTCAGAAAGGTAAGTATATGAAATATGATGACAAGTGGGATATGAATGAATGAATGAATGTTTAATGACACCCCAGCACAAAAATACATATTGGTTATTGGGTGTCAGAAAGGTAAGTATATGAAATATGATGACAAGTGGGATATGAATGAATGAATGAATGTTTAATGACACCCCAGCACAAAAATACATATTGGCTATTGGGTGTCAGAAAGGTAAGTATATGAAATATGATGACAAGTGGGATATGAATGAATGAATGAATGTTTAATGACACCCCAGCACAAAAATACATATTGGCTATTGGGTGTCAGAAAGGTAAGTATATGAAATATGATGACAAGTGGGATATGAATGAATGAATGAATGTTTAATGACACCCAAGCACAAAAATACATATTGGCTATTGGGTGTCAGAAAGGTAAGTATATGAAATATGATGACAAGTGGGATATGAATGAATGAATGAATGTTTAATGACACCCCAGCACAAAAATACATATTGGTTATTGGGTGTCAGAAAGGTAAGTATATGAAATATGATGACAAGTGGGATATGAATGAATGAATGAATGTTTAATGACACCCCAGCACAAAAATACATATTGGTTATTGGGTGTCAGAAAGGTAAGTATATGAAATATGATGACAAGTGGGATATGAATGAATGAATGAATGTTTAATGACACCCCAGCACAAAAATACATATTGGTTATTGGGTGTCAGAAAGGTAAGTATATGAAATATGATGACAATGCAACTAGTTGAAATTTGTTTTGTCGGGTGGGACATAGCCCAGGGGTAAAGCACTCACGTGATATATCAAAGGCTGTGGTATGTGCTATCCTGTCTGTGAGGTGGTGCATATAAAAAATTACTTGCTACTAAAAGAAAAATGTAGGTTTTCTCGCAAATACTATACATCAAAATTACCAAATAGCCGATGATTAATAAATCAATGTGCTCTAGTGGTGTCAAGAAACTTTTTAAACCTTTAGTTTGTTTTGTTTAATGACACCACTAGAGCACACTGATTCATTAATCTTCGGCTATTGGATGTCAGACATTTGGTAACTCTGACACGTAGTCACCAGAGGAGAAACCCGCTACATTTTTGACATTAGCAGTACAAGACAGTGCTTATCATACAAAAAACAATGTTGAGCAATAAACCCTTCTCTTGAAATTATGGCTGAGAGCAACTGCTCTCAGTGTCAAATTCACAAACATTTTCACTAAAATAAATTAATGATATCAGTGTGTGACATGGCAAACAGGTTTTTTTTGCCCATGCAGAAATAATTTTGCATAAGCATCAAACCACAAATACAGAGCAAGGGATCTTTTATATGCACTTTACCACAGACAGGACAGAACATACCACAGCTTATAATATACCAGTTGTAGAGCACTGGATGGGATGTGAAAAAACTGGTTGAATGAAGTACTTTGTGGTACAATTTGTTTTTATAACTTATTTTGTCATGGGATGATGCATATAAAAGATCCCTTGCTGCTAATCGATAAGAGTAGCCCGGCCATGAAGTGGTGACAGCAGATTTCCTCCCTCAATATCTGTGTGGTCCTTAACCATATGTCCGACGCCATATAACCGTAAATAAAATGTGTTGAGTGTCGTTAAATAAACCATTTCCTTCCTTCCTTCTATCCAATTACAGTTCAAGCACGCTGTCCTGGCCACACACCTCAGCTATTTGGGCTGTCTGTCCAGGACAGTGGATTAGTTGTTAGTGGTTACTGAAAGAGAAGAGGGTGTAGTGTTCTTACACCTACCCACTGAGGCGTTAAAACTTGCTCTGGGTGGGAGCCGGTACCGGGCTGCGAACCTTGTACCTACCAGCCTTACAAATTAAATGCATATGTTTTCAGGCAACATTTTGAAGATAGCTCCCAAATGGTCACGCCTTTAACCCATCAACATGTTTTACTTACCTCTGATTGGTCAATGTCATCGTAGATGTAGGAGAGTTTGACGCGGTCCACCACAGACACGTTGTTGCCGATGTCAACAAACATAACTGAAAGTGGAACATATACATATATACATATACATACAAATACACACAAGTTTTACATAATAAACTGTAGATTGAGGAAATCATGGAGGAATGAGGTAGACACTGCATGTTAACATCAATGCTTTTGGTTCCAAACATCACTGACATTGTTAATGTTTTGGAACATTGATAATTAATTCACATTATCTGACACTCCCAGGGCTTCTAGATTATGGTAGCCCACTCCCATGGCTAGGGATATTCAGTGTTGGGCTAATAAATAATTACTATAACTAGCCCAACAGCTAGTGGAAAAAACAACTCTTGTCAAATGCTGCATTTACATATTTTGTAAATATGAATATCCTTCCCCCTCTTTCCACCCCCAATCTAAAGATTTTTAAGCTCAATCTCCCTCTTTAGGTGACATATCTGATTATTACTATTAGTAAAATTGTATTTATTTAAAGTAGGGCTAGTGAATTTTTAATCATGGTTAGTACATTTTTAAAATCAATGATCCCATAGCTAGTGGATTTTTAAAGATTCTAGAACCCCTGCACTCCTTATAAGTATATTCGTTTTGAGTAAGGGTTTGTACTTTACAGAAAATTTTATATATTTTGCATTAATTGTATATATTTTAAAAACTCAATTCTGATAAATATATTTATTTTTATTCAGATAGTAGTTTAATAGAAAGTTATCAAAAACACTCAGTCTGATAACTGTATGTGACTTGTTCTCACAAAATGAGTCTCCAATTGCAGCTGGCTTACATATTTATTTAGTTTGTTGTATTAAAAACACTCAGTCTTATTAATATATTTGTTTCGAATTAAGATTTATAGGTAGTGCTATTAAAATTACTCAGTCTGATAAGTATATTTTTTTGTTTTAAGGTTTGTAATTAGTGGTATTAATAACACTCAATCTAAAAAGTATATTTGCTTTGAATAAGGTCTGAAAAGTATCAGTGGCCTAATTCACTTAAACTCTCGCAACTTTGCTATCTCGCAGTGCAATGCTAAAAGACCTTTAAAGATGATGCTTTTTTGTCTAACAGAGCCTAAGAGACCTTTGTGAATTACGCCACATTTTTGTGCAATGTTTGTAGGTGTTTTTTAAAAAATATTTATTCACAGAACCCAGAACATTGGTTCTGCAATGTTTGTAGTTAATGCTGTTAAAAATTACTTAGTCGGATAAGTATATTTATTTTGGTTAAGATTTATAGTTTGTGAAATTAAAACAACTCAGTCTGATGAGTATATTTGATTTGCTATAGGCACAAAACAACACTCAGTCTGATAAATATATTTGTTTTGTGTAAGGTATTAAAAACACTCACTAATAATTAGTTCACAGTACTTGGCGCGGAGCCTGTCTGGCAGAGTTTTATCACGCAGACAAGTGAAAGCTTCATTCCACGTCAGGTAATCCAGTTTCTGTGTGATCACCTCAATGGCAAACTCATTCTGACCCTGAAATCAAGAAAATCACATTGCACACTTTTAAATAAATTTATTAAAGTTTGTTTTGTTTCTGACCCTGAAATCAAAAAATCACATTACACAGTTTTAAATAAATTTATTAAAGTTTGTTTTGTTTCTGACCCTGAAATCAAGAAATCACACTGCACACTTTTAAATAAATTTATTAAAGTTTGTTTTGTTTCTGACCCTGAAATCAAGAAATCACATTGCACACTTTTAAATAAATTTATTAAAGTTTGTTTTGTTTCTGACCCTGAAATCAAGAAATCACATTGCACACTTTTAAATAAATTTATTAAAGTTTGTTTTGTTTCTGGACCCTGAAATCAAGAAATCACATTGCACACTTTTAAATAAATTTATTAAAGTTTGTTTTGTTTCTGACCCTGAAATCAAGAAATGACATTACACACATTTAAACAACTTGTTTTAACAACTAGGGCACATTGATCAATAAATTATCATCTAAGAAGCTTCTACTTGTTGTTTAACTAGGAAAACACTGTGAATCGGGTATCATGATGCATAGGGTCTCCACGAGTACTAGAGGAAACTCGGGTACAGACCGAGTCTAGGAAGACTGGAATCAGTTCACAGGACTCGAGTACACGTACAAGGTGGAATACAATGATCAACTATAATACAATGGACAATGTAGGACAATAATTTCAGCAGTAGATAATCAACGATATAAGTTATTCAATAATTATATGATCATGCATTAGTTTTTCTTTTAAACTGGCTGTTTGCCCATCACAATAATGAACATATCAACCGGTTTCAAAATTCAATAAAATGGCATGATTTGGCACTGGAATTAAGATGCATAATGCTCTTTTACTTTATTGCTTATGTCATCATCATCTAGTGTAAAGTGTCAGGTACTCAGATCCGAATCGAGTTTGACCCTCGAGTACTCAAGTCCAATATTTTGGATTCGTGGAGGCCCTAATGATACAGTAAAACCTCTCAAAACCAGACCCTCTGTAAATCGGAATTCCCTCAAAACCAGACGTTTTTTGAGGCTCCTTTTTAAATATCTGTAGGGAAGAGAACCTCTCTAAACTGGATACCTCTTAAAACCAGACTTTTTGCTTGGTTTGGGGGTGTCCAGTTTAGAGGAGTTTCACTTTAGTATTGTATTGCTGGTTATGTATCGTGATGCCTACTGTCCCATTACATCGGCTCAAAATTTCACCATCCACTGAATGTCCCTGTAGCACAGGAACACAAGATCCAGAGCACATACTACAAGAGTGTTCTACATATACCACTGAGAGAATACGCTCTTGGCCAATACCGATGCACTTTAGAGACAAGCTATGGGCAACCAAATGTGAACTGATCAACACCACACAGTTCATCAGGAACATACAGATCCTGATCTAAATTAAGAGCAGTAACCAACAGTGTTCGAATGCAGAAGAAGAAGTAGTATTGTGATGTGTATCATATCATGAGGTAGGTGTATGGTGACACCCCAAGTGAGAAGAAGAAGTAGTATCGTGATGCGTATCATATCATGAGGTAGATGTATGGTGACACCCCAAGTGAGAAGAAGAAGTAGTATCGTGATGCGTATCATATCATGAGGTAGATGTATGGTGACACCCCAAGTGAGAAGAAGAAGTAGTATCGTGATGCGTATCATATCATGAGGTAGATGTATGGTGACACCCCAAGTGAGAAGAAAACATGATTTAAAGGATGATCTTACATGACACAGCATTCCGAAGAGTTCCAGCTGATGTTCTAGAAACAGATACTCGTCATCATGTTCAGATCTCTGTAAATTAAAAACAGCAAAATAGTCTGTTAAAAAATATTTCACTTTATTTTAAAATCTTTCATGTATACAAGACTCTTGATTTATTTGTAGAGTGGGTAAACATATTAAATTTAATGGATTTCTGTTTTTAACAAAAACATTAAATATATAATACATCAGAAAACTAATGGAAATTTGTTTTCTCCCTTTTGTATAAACAGGGGTGGCAGACATTTCTGTTTTTAACAAAAACATTAAATAATGCATCATAAAATTAATGGAAATTTGTCTTCTCCTTTTTGTATAAACAGGGGTGGCAGACAAGATGACACATCATCTCTTCTGTGCAGAAATTCTTACAGGACTTTTAAGACAATTAAAATATTAATATATAGTATACAAAACTCTCAAATACTTCTGTTACATGGGAAGATAAATATAATATTTGAATATTTCAGAAGTATTGGACAATGAGCATCTCATTTTAGAATGCACTAGTAAAACAGATAATATACTGGACTGTAGCGGAACAAAAACATAGGAGGAATTGATAATTATCTTGAATATGCTGGTTGTATTATCTCAACTAAAAATCAATTATAATAAATGTGAAGCATGTATAGATAAAGTAACATGATTTGTATAGCCATCATTGTTAATTTTTAATTAATATACTATACTTGTGGAGCGGAGCGGATAATTCTGTCATGCTCATATACCACTACGGTTTCGAGTATGTCCGTCCCGGATCCCGTCTCTAGATAGCCAGGGACTTGACCCAGGACAGAACTATACTTGCAGGGTTTATGACGGACATCCAAATTATTAGCAATTATGCTAATTTGGTCAGAAAACTTTAGCCAAAATTCATGTTTCAATTAGCCAAACAGATAAAAAGGATTGTAGATCTACAAATGACACGTGGCTGTCAAATTAGCTTTCTTAAGTGAATTAATGATGAAATAAATTTACCAAGTTAAAGTATAATTTGTATTTGGCGATTTTACAAAAGACAGTTTACACACAGTTAGGTGTACATATTTTCCGTAAAACATGGACTGTCCTTGTAAATGGGGAACATGGGGAAAATAAATAAAGTTATAAAAATAGCTTATGGTTTTATCGATGTATTTTTTACTTACATTTGCAAACTCCCTCAGTTCCTCCCATCTCTTGCCATTGTTTGTGGACACATACACAGTATCCTTGGTCTTGCCTATTTTCTGACCCAAGTCAGTTAGGTAACAGTTCTGGAAAAAAGAAAAATCCTAAGACAGTTGTCAGAATGTTCCAGTGGTAGATGACATTATATCTATTTCATAGACAGACAGACAGACAGAGAGGCAGAGAGGCAGACAGACAGACAGACAGACAGACAGACAGAGAGGCAGAGAGGCAGACAGACAGACAGACAGACAGACAGACAGACAGACAGACAGACAGGCAGGCAAACAGAGATATTTTATTTAAGTCTCGATCTTTAATTTGTATAGAAACATTACAAATACTTTTATGTATTAAATTGTTATATACATGTATGACTGTATAACATTATTGTATATATGTATATAAATTATATCACTTTGATGTAAGGCCATGAATTCAAGGCTACCCAACCTTGACATGGTCAAAATGGACTGGGGGGGGGGGGGGGGGGGGGCAGTAAAAATGAAGAAGAAAAGTCTCACTGTATGCACACAATAATAAAATGTAATTTTAAAAATGTATTTCATACATGTATAAATATTTAGAAGTCTAGTAAAATTTAATAGTTGATTTAAACTTCCAGTCGAAGTTTGTTTTGTTTAATAATGCCTCTAGAGCACCTTGATTAGTTAGTTGCTATTGGATGTTAAACATTTGATAATTCTAACACATAAGGCTGAATTTACAAAGCCTGTTTGTCTTACACACGTGTTAGTGACAGTTCTGAAATAAAACAACCTTCCTATGATCAGAAAAGACAAAAAGTCAACTAATAGAGATTTAAAGCCAGCCTACCCATACAAATAATTCAGCAAGGGACTATTTATGTTCAAACTACAAAAAGCACAAGTATACTATTTCTTTTTATATGGATGTACTACTAGTCCATTGGTTGTCATAGTAAAAAAAAGACTGACCACCAATATGGATAAAAAAAACCTACAATTCATACTTCAGGTGAATGTAATAATGACTGAATTAAATCTCCCACACAGAATGTAAATGAAGTTTTCATATTCATTACTGACTATTCCTTTAAGACACTTAATCAGTTTATCGTTTATTTAAATTAATTAAACCCTTGTGTGTGTATGTCATAACATAGCGATGAAAAACTTATATACACATGAAAGAGATACCAAGAATGCTGTGCAAATTTGCTTCAGTTCACACATGTGAAACATCAACAGTGTATTACATACACTATAAAACTGAAAACACAAATGAAAACATCAAATCTATTAAGTCTATGAAGTATTAGTTTTGGGTTGCTTGTTTTTTTGTTGTTGTTGTTGTTGTTGTTGTTGTTTTTTGTTGTTTTTTACTTCATTCTGACTCCTGCTGTGAAATTTCATTTTAAATTTTTTTTCTGTAGGCTAGGCCTGTTGACCAATCCATTTTTAGTTTATAATAAAATAAATGTTACTTAGACTAGTGTTAACACAGAGGCTGGATGAATTTGATTGGTTAATCAGCAGCTGACAATGGAAGGAAGGAAATGTTTTATTTAACGACGCACTCAACACATTTTATTTACATTTATATGGCGTCAGGACCACACAGATATTGAGAGAGGAAACCCGTGTCACCACTTCATGGGCTAATCTTTTCGATTAGCAGCAAGGGATCTTTTATATGCAGCATAACACAGACAGGGTAGTACATACTACTGCCTTTGATATACCAGTTGTGGAGCACTGGCTGGAATGAGAAATAGCTGAATGGGCCCAGTGACGGGGATCGATCTCAGACCGACCGCTTATCGAGCGTGCACTTTACCACTGCAGCTGACAATGGTAACAGAAAGGAAAGGAATGTTTGTTTAATGACACCCCAGCACATTGTTTAATCAGTGGCTATCAGGTGTCTAGCAATGGTAATAGAAAGGAAAGGAATGTTTGTTTAATGACACCCCAGCACATTGTTTAATCAGCGGCTATTAGGTGTCTAACAATGGTAATAAAAAGGAAAGGAATGTTTGTTTAATGACATCCCAGCACATTGTTTAATCAGTGACTATTAGGTGTCTAGCAATGGTAATAGAAAGGAAAGGAATGTTTGTTTAATGACACCCCAGCACATTGTTTAATCAGCGGCTATTAGGTGTCTAACAATGGTAATAAAAAGGAAAGGAATGTTTGTTTAATGACACCCCAGCATTGTTTAGTCAGTGGCTATTAGGTGTCTAGCAATGGTAATAGAAAGGAAAGGAATGTTTGTTTAGAGACACCCCAGCACATTGTTTAATCAGTAGCTATTAGGTGTCTAGCAATGGTAATAGAAAGGAAAGGAATGTTTGTTTAGAGACACCCCAGCACATTGTTTAATCAGTGGCTATTAGGTGTCTAACAATGGTAATAGAAAGGAAAGGAATGTTTGTTTAGAGACACCCCAGCACATTGTTTAATCAGTAGCTATTAGGTGTCTAGCAATGGTAATAGAAAGGAAAGGAATGTTTGTTTAGAGACACCCCAGCACATTGTTTAATCAGTGGCTATTAGGTGTCTAACAATGGTAATAGAAAGGAAAGGAATGTTTGTTTAGAGATACCCCAGCACATTGTTTAGTCAGTGGCTATTAGGTGTCTAGCAATGGTAATAGAAAGGAAAGGAATGTTTGTTTAGAGACACCCCAGCATTGTTTAGCCAGTGGCTATTAGGTGTCTAGCAATGGTAATAGAAAGGAAAGGAATGTTTGTTTAGAGACACCCCAGCACATTGTTTAATCAGTAGCTATTAGGTGTCTAGCAATGGTAATAAAAGGAAAGGAATGTTTGTTTAGAGACACCCCAGCATTGTTTAGCCAGTGGCTATTAGGTGTCTAGCAATGGTAATAGAAAGGAAAGGAATGTTTGTTTAGAGACACCCCAGCACATTGTTTAATCAGTGGCTATTAGGTGTCTAACAATGGTAATAGAAAGGAAAGGAATGTTTGTTTAGAGATACCCCAGCACATTGTTTAGTCAATGGCTATTAGGTGTCTAGCAATGGTAATAGAAAGGAAAGGAATGTTTGTTTAGAGACACCCCAGCACATTGTTTAATCAGTAGCTATTAGGTGTCTAGCAATGGTAATAGAAAGGAAAGGAATGTTTGTTTAATGGAGCCCCAGCACATTATTTAATCAGCGGCTATTAGGTGTCTAGCAATGGTAATAAAAGGAAAGGAATGTTTGTTTAATGACACCCCAGCACATTGTTTAATCAGTGGCTATTAGGTGTCTAGCAATGGTAATAGAAAGGAAAGGAATGTTTGTTTAGAGACACCCCAGCACATTGTTTAATCAGTGGCTATTAGGTGTCTAGCAATGGTAATAAAAAGGAAAGGAATGTTTAATGACACCCCAGCATATTGTTTAATCAGGAATTATTCAGTGTCTGGCAACAGTATTAGAAAGGAAAGGAACGTTTATGTCCAAAAATAATCATGCGCCATAGTGGTTAAGTGTTTAGCAAGCATTGTTGTTAGGAAAGCAGCGATGTCTTAAATATATTGGTTTCTGTTTCCGGTTTCCTGTTGTTTGGAGTTCGGCTTTTGTGAATTCGTGTTGTGCTTAATAAAGTAGCGGATGAAGTCGCTATTGTACTGTTAATTGTGATGATTAGGTTCTGTGCTATTAACATTCTATTATTACTGGCGATGCCCAAATTAAGTCCAGACAAGCTTGTTATAAATTGTAGACAAAATATTCTTGTCATCACTAATCACAAATTGTACTGTAATAATCTTTTTAGTAATTAATTAAAGTATTAAAGTAATATTAAACATCTTGTATTAAAGGTAATTATACAAATGTATCGGTGGAATTGCATTACATGCAAATAAAACTAACAGTGTATATGTCTATGAGTCCTAATTATCTGGATGGTGTTATGATGAAGGGTTAACTGTACAGAAATTGTTTAGTAACCGCAAATGCAGCACCAAAAAAAATGAAGAAAATACTCAGATTAGAGATTGTGGAACTTAAGATACCTGGAATAACAGAGAAAGAAAACCAATGCTACAAGATATAGGTACAAAAATGGTCTAGATTTGTCATTTTTATAATTTTTATAATTTTTATTCCTATAGAGGGAACATGTTATTTTTTAGACTTTGATTAGTGACAGTTGCTAATCATTTTAAAACTGATTATTTTAACATTTAATATTTTAGAACTGTGTGGCAATCTCCGAAACTTGCACAGCAAGTTGTGATGTCATACTGAACAAAAGAAGGAAAGGAAATGTTTTATTTAACGACGCACTCAACACATTTTATTTACGGTTATATGGCATCAGACATATGGTTAAGGACCACACAGGTATTGAGAGAGGAAACCCGCTGTCGCCACTTCATGGGCTACTCTTTTCGATTAGCAGCAAGGGATCTTTTATATGCACCATCCCACAGACAGGATAGTACATACCACAGCCTTTGTTACACCAGTTGTGGAGCACTGGCTAGAACGAGAAATAGTCCAATGGGTCCACCGACGGGGATCGATCCTAGACCGACCGCGCATCAAGCCAACGTTTTACCACTGGGCTACATCCCGCCCTATTGAACAAAACGTCCTCTATATATCAATAAATAATTAAATGGATGAAATGCCATCAGCATATTTTCTATTCTAAAGAGTGCTCCACAACTGATATATAGAAGGCTATGGTGTGTGCTGTCCTGTTTGCATAGAAGATTTGACAAATGGATACATGGCAGAAATGACAGTTTGAAATGTAAACACCTGTTCCAGAGATAAGGAATAGGATGTGGAAATAAGTGCCTAAATAGAGGGGAAGAAAGCTTTAGTGAGAGACAAATGAAAATTATTTCTTAAAGGACATACATTTGGATAATAATTGCTACCGAGTTTGTGACTGTATTTATTACCTCAGCTATATTGTTTTCTCTGGACCTCTTTACACACCATTCTGAGTATTGCTAATATTTTGTATTTTATTGATGTTCTCAGATAATATTAAAAACCAGTTTAATTTATTCTGTTAAAGGGACATTCCTGAGTTTGCTTCAATTTTTAAGATGTTATCAACTAACAGAGACTTTTTAACGATTGTAATTACATAAAATATTAGTGGCTGTATATTAAATGTGTTTCTGATCGTTCTAATATTTGTGCTAGGTTAAATTTCATTTTATTTCCTAAAATTTATTTTCTCGTACGGACAAAATTATTTGAAGACAAAATCCAGTTTGGGCTTCTTACAAATATTAAGATGACCAGAAACACATTGAATGTACAGACACTGATATTCTAAACAAGAAAATATATTTAATATGCAAGTTTAATCGTAGAAATATTTCATTAGTTGGAAACACCTTACAATGCAGCAAATTCAGGAATGTCCCTTTAAAGAAAGAACTATATTTTTGTGTTGTAGATTGTGGCCAGCGCGGAGGAAGAAGACAATGCCTTTGAACAGAAAAGACAACAGTGCAAAAAGGTCCTGTATGGACAAGTTATGCAGCAAACTCAGGAATGTCCCTTTAAAGAAAGAACTATATTTTTGTGTTGTAGATTGTGGTCAGCGCGGAGGAAGAAGACAATGCCTCTGAACAGAAAAGACAACAGTGAAAAAAGGTCCTGTATGGACAAGTTATGCAGCAAACTCAGGAATGTCCCTTTAAATGAAAATCTATAATGAATTGTATTAAGAAACACATTTTATTTTTAAAAATTAACATTGAAAAACTGAGACATAAATGCAAACACTTTGAACTACTAGACTATATTATGTTATATTTAGTACCGACAAGATAAGCTTGTATTGTACGTCACACCAACACATGTATATTATAATTTCTCAGTGAAAGAAAAAGAAGAATCTTGTATAAGTCCATAACTACATGTAGCAAAAGAAGAAAAAAAGAGAGAAGGAAACGTGACTTTTCAGTGTTGATTTTTTGTTCTACTGCCCCACCCCTGATAATTTAGACTTGGTACGGCCCTGCTGTAGGGAGGGAACTGCTGTAACTGGAAGAAATTCTTACTTTGTTTTGAGTCATCAACCAGACTTCTGTGATGTAGTTTTGATTGTCGGATATGGAGACTCCATCACACACACACAGAACACTGAGCAGGTCAAGGTATCGGTAGTTCTGAAACAACAATTATAATACATGTACTTCACACATCACACAAAGAACACTGAGCATGTCACAGTAATGGTAATTGTGAAACAACAGTAATATTTTTTACCACAACCTAAATAAACACACATAATAAATAAACACACAGAACACTGAGCTTATCACAGTATCGGTAATTCTGAAACCACAATAATATTTCAAACAACAATCTAAATAAATACTTATAGAGTACATTCCATCTAGGTCAACATACCAGTAGTTCTGAATCAACAATTATAATGTATCCTATGAGCAGGTACAAATTGACAAACATAACATATTTTATTATTAAAATGCCAAAAATCTAACTAAAAAATCATAAAAACCAATTCTTTAAATTTGCATTTTCTGTTTGGCTAATTGAAACTTTAATTTGTGGGACCAAATTCATGACCAAATTTGCCAAATTGCTAATAATGATTACATTCTTATTAACACAAGTTTTAGTTACTAGAACGTGCCTGGACCTCTTTTGTATATAGGCTCGTTAATAAAGTTAAAAGAAAGAACGTTGCTAGAGTTTAATAATTACCTTGTTTCTGTGTAACAAGTCAACAAAGTTGTTTATGTTTTCTTTTGATATTCTGTCGACAATTTTCCGATTGTCTCTGATGAGTTCCATAATCATGTGAGCAGCATTCAAGCCAATGTCGCCCTGGAAACAGAACAAAAAACAATTGGAACAAGTTATTATCAAGATGTTCTTTAAAAAAGCATCACAATAAAAATAAATGGAACAGTTTGTTAAAATAAACGTTCTGTAAATATACACATAACAGAACTAGAACAATTTATTGTAAAGATGTTTGTAAATCCACACATAATGATATGAATAGTTTATTATTGAAAAGTTTTGTAAATCTAAACATAATTAACAGAATTTAAGCAATTTATTAAAAAGATATTTTGTAAATCTACACACAATAAATAAATTAAATAGTTTATTATATAAAAAACCCAAAGTTCTGTAAATCTAAAAATATTAACATAAGTGGAACAATTTATTGTAAAGACGTTTTGTAAATCTACACAAAACACGAATTCCCCAGAATTAAATGTCTAGCCTAACATAAATGTATTTGATGTGACTGACAGTGGAATCCATAGATGTTCATCTCAATGTGTGTTTTAAATTTTTTTTTTAAAGAGAAAAAAAAAAATTCAATTAACATGATGATCATACAACTAGAAAACATATATTCTTGACAACGTGATACCTGGCAAACATTTATTGAATGGGAAGATAAAAGTTTTAATTATTGTTTATTTGTCACCTACTTCCTTATACTCAAATTGGGTAAGGAAGAAGTCGATGTACTTGGCGATATACAGCTCATTCTTGCGACTGTTTCCCATCAGATAGGTGTACAGAACGTCATACGCCTCCACAAAGATGTTCGTCAAGTGTCTGAAACAGAAACACAAATGCTAAAGGCGATGCCACACTATACGAGTTCCTTGTACCAGAACAGCCACAAGAATAGCCAATTGTGACAAGACAATATATGTGTATTACGATTTCATCGATTGCTATGCAATAGGCTTTTCTTGTACCAGGCACTTGTATACTGTGGGGTCGCCTTAAGTAAGTCTATCATATATATTATTAATTAAAAAGAAATGGGAAAGCCTCTCTCATTATTATATGTGATTTCGTTTAGTTGAGAACATGTTCCAGGTTGAAATGCTAGTAACAGGAATTTTGGTCTAACAGACAATTTTATTATACTTTTATGTGTAAAGTTTGTTTTATTTAACGACGCCACTAGAGCACATTGATTTTTTAACTTATCATCGGCTATTGGACGTAAAACATATGGTCATTCTGACACTGTTTTTTAGAGGAAACCTGCTGTCGCCACATAGGCCACTCTTTTATGACAGGCAGCAAGGGATCTTTTATTTGCGCTTCCCACAGGCAGGATAGCACAAACCATGGCCTTTGTTGAACCAGTTATGGATCACTGGTCGGTGCAAGTGGTTTACACCTACCCACTGAGCCTTGCGGAGCACTCACTCAAGGTTTGGAGTCGGTATCTGGATTAAAAATCCCATGCCTCGAATGGGATCCGAACCCAGTACCTACCAGCCTGTAGCCCGATGGCCTAACCACGACACCACTGAGGCCGGTCCTTTTATGTTTTTCCATTGACAAAAGTGTACAGAGCTTCTAGAATTGTTACAAAAATCCAGTAGCCATGGGATCAGTGATTTAAAACATTTACTAGCACTGATTAAACATTCATTAACCCTAAGTAAATACAATTTTACTAATAGGAATAACTGGATATGTCACCTAAAGAAGGAGATAGAGCTTAAAAACCCTTAGATTTGTGGGGAGGAAGGGTCAGGATATTCACATTTACAAAATAGACTGAACTGCAGCATTTGACCAAATAAAAATTCACAAGCCATCGGGCATGGCGATGGTAGTTATTTACTAGCTTAACACTGAATATCATTAGCCATGGGAGTGGGGCTACCATAACCACACAACTATCACCCAACTGATAAATATTTCATTTCTACATTGATCATCAGAACAGCATTACCAGACATGATACCGTGAACCACAGTAGTTGATAAACCAGCACCCTTGTTAAAGACATATACAGAACTTCACATACGCTGTTTTCACTTCCTATTTATTGCACGAGTTTATTTTGCACTAGAATATATACCATGAGACCACGTAGCGGTCGAGTGATATGTTCTTTCGCAAAATAAACAAGTGCAATAAATAGGAAGCAAAAACAATGTCTGTGAAGTTCTGTATTTATTACATACCTTCTTTTATGTTTTACAAAAACGGTTTTTAATTTAACATCATAACAACACTTTGTTAAATCACTGATCAAAACTCTTTTCATGCATTTACTTAACGTTAAGAATCATACTCTGCGGCAGCCTTGTGTATTGTTTCAAATATGATGTGACATCATTGGTAAATCATATATGACGTCAGTAAATAAAAGGCGCTAACTGCATTAAAAAGAAAAAGGGAATTCCCCATTTAAAAGTTTCGGTCCAGATCACACATATGTGCGATACAAAATAAATTTATCACACGGTTTCAAAATGTCTTTATAACTATAGTAAAATTAAATAGGTATGTAATAAATAGTTTGAGGTCAATGATCATTGACACTCCACATGAAACATCATCTATTGGGGGTCTAAATCTAACACAATGTCAATATTTCTGGAATAAAGGTAACAACTTTATTCTACAAAGCATTTCTTTTTACATGTTCTGGTAGTGCTGCTATCAAAGTGGGGTTATGCTGTAAACTGGTGATCATGCACAATGGGTGGAATTTACAACAGTATTAAAACATATTAAATTACAAGTATTGTGGCATCTTGGTCAATTTATAGTGAAAAACAGACAGAAACAAACAACTGGTTAGAATTCAACAAGTGTTAATCATTCAAGGCAACATATTATATATTGTACTATAGTCCGTCCCATCCTCCTACAAAAATGTTTTTTGTAAATAATTTCAGTTTGGTTTGACAGAAGAAACGTAAAAGTGTTATGGAAATAACCAAAAAAAAACCCCCACTATTATTGCGAACAATTTAGAAAACTATCTACTCAGAAATAAATAAGTTGTAGTAAATTCCATAGTATGAAAAAGGTGTTCCCTGTGGGAAGGACTATAGTATTATATAACCATGCCAACATTTAAAATCCTTCAAATCAACTTGTTAATTATGAACATTACGGTACATCTATATGAACTGTATATTTGTCAAAGATAATGTAAAGGACAATTTTAAGACTAGTATTAACAAAATCAAACAACACATATAATATACAGTGAAACCCCTTCTAAACCAGACATTCATGGGACCGAGTTTAGCACTGGCATAGGAAGTGTGTGGGGGGGCACATGTACCCCTTCCACTTTTCAGATATTTTGCTTTATATTTGCTTTATAATAGTGTAAAAGTGTGTAAATATAAAAGTGTGGCCCCCCCCCCCCCCCCCCCCCGCCATTTTTTGGCACCTTCCTATGCTTGTGTTTAGAGAAGTTCTGTTCTGTACAAATATTAAGGGACTGTGGAAAAACATCCAGTTTTGAGGGTATTTTGGTTAATTGAGGGTCCAGTTTTGAGGGTATTTTGGTTTACTGGGGGTCCAGTTTTGAGGGTATTTCTGTTTACTGAGGGTCCAGTTTTGAGGGTATTTTGGTTTACTGAGGGTCTAGGTTTGAGCGTATTTTGGTTTACTGAGGGTCCAGTTTTGAGGGTATTTTGGTTTACTGAGGGTCCAGGTTTGAGAGTATTTTGGTTTACTGAGGGTCCAGTTTTGAGGGTATTTTGGTTTACTGAGGGTCCAGTTTTGAGGGTATTTTGGTTTACTGAGGGTCCAGTTTTGAAAGGTTTCACTGTACTAGTATTTAAATTAGTATCAATATACCAATGTTTAAAATATGTTTATGAACTTAATAACAATACAAAACAACATATTATATGTGATAATATATTGCCAATATTTTAAAGGGACATTCCTGAGTTTTCTGCATTGTAAGATGTTTATGACTAATAAAATATTTCTACGATTAAACTTACATATTAAATATATTTTCTTGTTTAGAATATCAGTGTCTGTACATTCAATGTGTTTCTGGTCGTCTTAATATTTGTAAGAAGCCCAAACTGGATTTTGTCTTCAAATAATTTTGTCCGTACGAGAAAATAAATTTTAGGAAATAAAATGAAATTTAACCTAGCACAAATATTAGAATGATCAGAAACACATTTAATATACAGCCACTAATATTTTATGTAATTACAATCGTTAAAAAGTCTCTGTTAGTCGATAACATCTTTAAAATTGCAGCAAACTCAGGATTGTCCCTTTAACTTTATTAACTTTATTAAGTTGATAACTATGAAACGTATGAATTGTATGTTTGCTAAAAAGATACATAACTTGATAACCATCAAAAGTATGAATTATAACTTGTATGCTTGCTAAAGATACTGTAAAAAAAAACCCTTCCACATAAAGGCATGTTTATGAAATGTTTTTCCAACAACCCACACCAGGAAACAAGTGAAATCAAATAGGTGGGTGGTGCAATACCAGCTTACTTTACGCTAGTCTCCATCCCTACTGGAAAAGCATCACTGAAACCAAAGTTTGAAAAAGATAAAAACAGTTTAAAGGAAGGGCAATTCATTTTGTATGGGTACAGTGAAATCGGTACAAATGGGACCTTGTGTAAGCACCACCTGTCTATAAAGAACATTGTGTATAACTACCACCTGTTTATTAAGATCATTTCTCACACATCCATTGTAAAGAACATAACTTGTTTTTTTTATATCACACAGCAATAACACATATATGTGTGTTATCGCAATAAAGGCATATGACTGGCTGCTCCTAGCTGAGGATCTGAATGCTTGTAAGATAAGTGTTTTCTAATGGCCACTCATGAAGTACTCTCTGTCTGTAACCACCATCTGTTTATGAAAGACGTCATTTTCTGTGTTTTATTGAACATCCTTTTCTTTTTTTACTGTTAGATGTCATCCAATCAGAACTAAGTTACAAATGGTATACCACAGCTGAAATTTTGCAATGATAAACAGTTGAAATATACAATAATATGATTAACCCTTTAGCTGGTACAAAAACAAAACACTTACAGCTGATCAGTTGACCCTCGGTATGGAATTCTCAAAAGACTGACTAGTAATTCCACAATCTGGAAATAAATAAAGAAAATAAACAACTGAACACAGTAAATAAAATTGAGGAAAAAAAATAGAGAAAAAAAAGAAGAAGAATTTTGTTTTAGAAAACTTGGAGTGTTTTCTCTTTTAAAGATACATCATCTGTCCTCAAACTAGTGCATATTCCCCTAAGGATAGTAGTCTGGTCTGAACATCCCAACATCCAAACCATAAGAGCGAAGGAAAAAGAAGGAATTAAGTTACAGTCACGTGACCTGACAGGAAGGGGTGCACAGTAGAAGAATCTTAGGCCATATCCCATTGGCTGTTGGGATATATGTCGAACCCTGCATCACCATCAACAGCCAATCCCCAAAACAGATGAAAATTTTGATGTATTTTTGACATTCATGATTTTTAGACTATGTTGCAAAATCAGTGAACTGTGACAGGTGTTATTTTTTACCCTCAGATTTCCTGAATCACCTGGCAAAATCAGTGAAGCATGACAGGTGTTATTGTTTATCCTAAGAATTCTGAATCACCTGGCAAAATCTGTGAACTGTGACAGGTGTTATTTCTTACCTCAAATTTCTGAATCACCTGGCAAAATCAGTGAACTATAACAGGTGTTATTTCTTACCTCAGATTTCTGAATCACCTGGAAAAATCAGTGAACTGTAACAGGTGTTATTTCTTACCCTAGGAATTCTGAATTCCTGGCAAAATCAGTGAACTGTAACAGGTGTTATTTCTTATCTTAAGATTTCCTGAATTACCTGGCAAAATCAGTGAACCTCGACAGGTGTTATTTCTTATCTTAAGATTTCCTGAATCACCTGGCAAAATCAGTGAACCCATGACAGGTGTTATTTCTTATCTTAAGATTTCCTGAATCACCTGGCAAAATCAGTGAACCATGACAGGTGTTATTTCTTACCCTAAGATTTCTCATCAACTTCTGTCTGTTTTTGTTTGGCACACTGTTCACAATCATGAAGTCTTTCATCTCTTTTAAAGCCTACAAGTAACACAGAAAAAAACAATCAAAGACATCAGTTAAAATCTAGACTACAATTATTTAAAAAATGTAAAAAAAAAGAAAAAGGCCTAATCAATCAAAGACATCATTGAAATTCAAGACTACAATTATTTTAAAAATGTAAAAAAAAGAAAAAAAGAAAGCCTAATAAAAATCAAAGACGTCATTTAAATTCAAGACTACAATTATTTTAAAAATGTAAAAAAGGCCTAATCAATTAAAGATGTCATTTAAAATCAAGACTACAATTATTTTTAAAATGTAAAAAAAAAGAAAAAAAGAAGGCGTAATCAATCAAAGACGTCAGTTAAAATCAAGACTACAATTATTTAAGTGATGTCAAAAAAAGAGAGAAAAAAGTCAAAACATGTTTTTTTTAAACTTAAATTCATTGCACGTAAAGGGTACAAGTAATGAACTATTCAAGAATTTTGTAGGATAGGATAGGATAGATTGTTTAACGTGCACATTCAGAGCAAGCTGTTGTAGCGCATGCCTGTCCTGGGCACAGGTATGGGCCTCTGCCAGTTCCTCTGTCCAGGACAGGAAAGGTGGACATTTTGTAATGCAAAATCTGACATTTATTCACCCTTTCACGTTACTGTAACATCTTGTAACATGAAGACCAAAAGCAATTTGTTAAAGTGTATTATGCTTAAAGACACCACAAATTATTATTACCCATGTGATCTGAAATATCCTGGGTAATATTTTATTGATAATTATATAGTTTGCAGACTGCTTATACAGCCACTGTCTTGGGTTAACAAAATTTATTCACTTGAGAGAGATAATCTATAATTCCCTTGTAGCTCTTTAGTTACCGTATTTTACCATGTATTATGCGCACCGGTGTATAATGCGCACCCCCCACTTTGAACGTTTATTCCAAGAAAAAAAAACATAAACCACAATATAATGCGCACCGTTTTTTAAAACCACAAAATCGACAGTGAATGCAAGATGTACCGTTTTCCCCGTCACCAAAATTAACAAAAAGCGAAAGAAGCGGTATATTCAAGAAACAAAACTTAAGTTAGGTATTTCAGTACATAGACCTATATGTCACATTAAATAAAGGCTAGTACTTGCGTACTTACATGTCACAGACTCACACGTGCATAAATCAAAACAGTTATATACACTGTAAATTACTAATAAATATATGAAAACAAAAATATAACATATTACATTTCGTTCTCGTGGCTAACGTGAATGCGCGAGATTTCTAAATTAATAATAGTATGGTATATTTCCGGTTTGCCGGAAATGGCCGAATTAAATCTTGTGGAAATTAAAAGTATTTACGGTCCAGTTTTGTCATTTTTGTGTACTTTTTAGCGAGGTATGGATACTTTTGTAGATTTATTTTGCATGTATTACAACCATCACAAGTGAAAAGCGATTTTTAAGATGGTTTTGGCGTTTCGTTGTAATGAACACTGTCAATAACCTATAAAGTACCGTAAACTACCGATCGGCGATTTTTCATGGGTGATCGCTGGACATTTTTAAAAGATATTTTTTCTATTGCTATGTATAGTGCGCACCCCCATTTTTAACCTGTATTTTCTGGGAAAAAAGTGTGCATAATACACAGGAAAATACGGTATTCTCTAAATCATCAGCTATGGGTGTTAAACATTTGACAATTCCTACATAGTACTGAGAGGAAACATGCTATATATTTTTTTCTTTGCAGTAATAAAAATTCAATAATGTGAGTCAAATTATGTCACACTTGAAGGAGCAGTTTTATTTTGGTCCCCTACCCCCTACTGTCCCGTTTGCTTTCTCTCCTTTGATTTCCATCTCATTTCTTCCAGATCTCATCCTAACTCATCCTAAATGTAAACTTCGGCCCTCACAAAACGGTGATAGATTCTATTGATCTGGTTCAGGGGAAATATTCCACCCACTCTAGTTTTACAAAATAGCAATCACTTACTGTTATAACAACATGGGCCATTTTTGCATTCAGTTTGACATCGTCCTTTTTCTGAAATTAGAAATAAGCCAATATATGAACATTTCTAATAGCACTATTTAGTAACAATGTGCTGCAGTTAAGTTACTGGGTACATAACAGTACCAGATCCCACCCAGAGTAAATTTTACAACTCAAAGTCCACCCAAACACCATCCCTCCCTTGCTCTCTCTCTCTCTCTCTCTCTCTCTCTCTCTCTCGCTCTCTCTCTCCCTCCCTTGCTCTCGCCCTGTCTGTCTCTCTTTCTCCCCCCACCCCTTGCTCTCTCTCTCCCCCTCCCTCCCTTCCTTGCTCTGTCTGTCCCTCCCTGCCTTGTTCTCTCTCCCTCCCTTGCTCTCTCTCTCTTCCTCCCTTGCTATCTCTTTCACTCTGTTTTTGTCTCTCCAGACAGGACAACACATACCACCATGTCATACATGCTTACATCATTGACAAGTTTCATGTCAGCCATGTAGTGGAATATTTCAACAGACAGGACAGCACATACCACCATGTTTATACATACTTACATCACTGACAAGTTTCTGTATAAAAGGTACCATGCCAGCCATGTAGTGGAATATTTCCACACAGGACAGCACATACCACCATGGTTATACATACTTACATCATTGAAAAGTGTCTGTATAAAAGGCACCATGCCAGCCATGTAGTGGAATATTTCAACACAGATAGGACAGCACATACCACCATGTTATACATACTTACATTATTGACAAGTTTCTGTATAAAAGGCATCATGTCAGCCATGTAGTGGAATATTTCAACAGACAGGACAGCACATACCACAATGGTTATACATACTTACATCATTGACAAGTTTCTGTATAAAAGGCACCATGCCAGCCATGTAGTGGAATATTTCCACGAGGTCCTCAGTGACCACCTGAATGGTGAATGCATCATCATACTGTTTTTCTGCAATCGCGTCAATCTGAATAAAAATATCAGCAAACATAAAAAGTAAGTTTTTTTGTGTGTTTTTTTTGTGGTTTAACACCTTATTTTAAGGTTTTGTTTTACATATTTATTACTGTGTTCTAAATGATAGAAGTTTATGATGCTAGATAGATTTGTATTCTTAAAAGGACAATCCTGAGTGTTTTTTTATTATTAAAGTTTGTTTTGTTTAACAACACCACTAGAGCACATTGATTTATTAATCATTGGCTATTGGGTGTCAAACATTTGGTAGTTTTGACATATAGTCTTAGAAAGGAAACCTGCTACATTTTTCCATTAGTAGCAAGAGATCTTTTATATGCACCATCCCCAAAAAACAGAATAGCACATACCACAGCCTTTTATATACCAGTCGTGGTGCACTGGCTGGATCGAGAAATAGTCCAATGAGCTGAATTTTTGTTGACTTTTAAGATGATGTTGACCAGCAGAAACTTTTTAACGACCATAATTAAATATTTAATATATTTTTCTAAATAAAATATTAGTGGTTGTATGTATTAAATGTGTTTCTGATCGTCCAAGTATTTGCACTATGTTTTCATACATATGAAATTATTGGAATACCCAATCCAGTTTGGGCTACTTACAAATATTAGGATGATTAAAAACACATTGAATATAAAGCACTGATATTCTAAACACGAAAATATATTTAATATGTAATACTAGTCAGTGATAGAAATGAGCAAATCTACTTGTCCATCAATATTTTTACTTGTCCAGATAAGTTGTTAGTTGTATTCAAGAGCAAGGACAGTGTTTTTGATTGCTCAAACTGAAACAGCATTATAAATTTTTACTTGTCCATGGAACAGCCACTAAGGTACATTTTGCTTGTCCCAGCAGATTATCACTTGTCAGGACAAACGGATAAGTGCTAGTGGTTACAAAATTTTATTAGTCGAAACATCTTACACTGCAACAAACTCAGGAGAGTACCTTTAAGCTGATATCACAAACCAAAACTCTTAAAGGCACAGTATCACCTTCTAAATGGCCCAACAAAATAATTAGCAAAGCATACTATAATTATACATTCAATTTCCAGCCCTCTACATTGCGACTGTTTTGGTTGCATATATGCAACCATATTGTCATTCGGCAACTAAAACATTTCAAATTATTTATATATATATACAAAAAAGAAGTAGCTGCCATCAAGCTGCTAGATGGAAAAGTTAACATAGAGGGTTGATTTGTCATGATAATTAGTTTATTCAACCAGCTACATAATATACTCAAAGGCAAAAGTTATTGTGACATGGACTGTTTGGAGTAATAAATTTGTGAATGGATTTATGGATGTAACTCAAAGAAAATGTGCATGAAACAGCTCAAAGAAATGTAACCAAGCAGTTGTTGCAGCGATGGCATGCTTTGTACAAGAAACATAGAATATTCAGGAGAAATGCTGTCCAGTGTTCACCATAAAAGGCCAGACATTCAGTTGCAAATCATTGCCACTCTGTGCAGCCTTCACAAGTCCAGAAGTCATAAAAACACCATTAGTGAACAGTTTGATGCAATTTCGTCATGCCACGCCTCAGTGAAAATGACAGATGGTAAGTTATAGGGATGCTTGAATCTGGGACCTCGCAGTGTGATGTCGCATGTCAATTCAATGCCCACAGAAACACCATACGATATCAACAAAACAACCAGGTCAGGGACTGTCCCCATAGCAGCCGATCACCCGTGACAACCCCTCGCCAAGACACATGGATCAGAACCACGCATCTGCGAAACCGGTTCCAGCCAGCAACCCTCACAGCCCGTACCATCCCTTTCTCCAGCGTTTAATGGCCTCAATAAGATGACGGTGCCAGGCCTGTATCAATGCTCAAGGTGGACACACTCACTACTGACTGTGTGAACTTCGCTCTGGACACCCCTCTAGTGATGTGGCTCATTTGCATATGGCAGGTGTGCCCTTTTCATGGACTATTGCTCGTTTCCATACCTTCGGACATTTCTCTTTCCATGTTATAATGTTTCATACACGGCAGTAAAAACTTATCATTAATTATCTTTATCTTTTGTGGGTCACAATAACTTTTGTCTTTTAGTATATATTACATATATATTACCAGTGTGTTAGTATATGAGAAAACATTAGGTTTACACAGTAGGCTATGACATAAATATTTTAAAGGATTTCATTACTATATACATGTACAGTCGTTAGTTTGACCTCGGTTATCTCATCAGATAAGGTTATTTTTGAGATATCATTTTGACCAACATCTATTATCTTTTAGCTCGAGTCACCGATATATTGAACATTTTGGTTCTGTCCTTTCAACATCAAAATACTGATGTTTGACTTACATATAATCTAACATATGAAAGTATTTATACATTTTTTAACATTTGTTAACAGTTCACAATTATGGTGGGTCTGTAGAATTTAATCAAAATCAGTGAAAACATCATTGTAAGACATCAAAGGCAAAGAAACAGGGCACACAAAAACAATCATAATAAGAGCCCATACACAATAATCAACATTTTCCTGAGTTTACAAATATACTATTTTTTGGTAACCCCTCTCTCATCCCTCATCTTAACCCCAGCAATTTAGAAAAGAAAAAGAAGTTTGTTTTGTTTAACGACACCACTGGAGCACATTGATTAATTAATCATCGGCTATTGGATGTCAAACATTTGGTAATTGTGACACGTAGTCATCAGAGGAAACCCGGTACATTTTTCCTAATGCAGCAAGGGATCTTTTATATGCACTTTGATATACCAGTTATGGTGCACTGGCTGGAACGAGAAATAGCCCAATGGGTCCACTGACTGGGACCGATCCTAGACCGACCGCGTATCAGAAGAATGCTTTACCACTGGGCTACGACCCGCCCCTGCAATTTAGATAATGTCTACGTCAAAACACAACCCATGGAAAACAAAAATCTAATATAATCCACAACTATAAAAGTAATGAAGAGAATTAAAACCCCCACGGCATTGCAGATTGCTGTGGGCAGTTGCAGAGGTTGTCCTACAACTGATATATCAAAGGCCATGGTATGTGCTGTCCTGTCTGTGGGGAAAGGTCATATATCATCCACTGATATGGAAAAATGTGGTGGGTTTCCTCCGAAGAATATGTTTTAAAAATACAAAATGTCTGACATCCAAATAGCCAATGATTAATTAATCAATTTGCCCTAGTGGTGTCATTTTAAAAAAATTAAAATTAAAAACATTTCCTTCTAAATTGTATTCAGGGATGAAAGTTCGCCGCCTTTCGGCGGAATTCCGCCTTTTTGTTGCGCCAAATGTTTTTTTTTTAAATCCGCCCCTTTTCAACTTTCATTCGTTCCGCCTAAAATTTCCGGAGGTTAGATCCAACTTTAGATCTAACATGGCTGCGCCCATTGTGACCGCCATATTTGTTTATTCGCCATTGGCCAGATTTGTCTCGCGAAGTATCATCTGCGCGAGACCAATGCGCAGATCGTATACATTGGTCGCGTCATGTTGGACAAAATGGTGGTATTGTTTGCGAATGCGAGTGGGTTCGCAAAATCGGTCAACCTGGTGTTGCCGTTTGTGCTTGGTGCAATGACAGGGTGAAATACGGCGGTAAAGGCAAATCACACTTGAAAAAGCATGCGAGTAAAAGCCAGCATGTCTACACCAGCGCGTCCTCAGTCAAAGACATATCCATAATTTGGTAAAATTATTTCAGCCCTTTTTGTGAAAAGTCACTTTCATCCCTGTGTATTGAAAATTGTTAATTTTGTAAAGAATATTTTTATTAATAACTTTTTGTGAAAGTATATAGTTGTATTGATCCAGTGACCCCTAGCTTGTATGCTTGTAAATAATGTTGATTATTGTGAACAACACTTAAAAAAAAGAATTTAAATAAAAATAATATCACACATATAAGTGAAAATGTATTATAATTTGCAGTGAAAAAAATAACTTATAAAAAACCCAGAAACCAATAAGAGAAGTGTTTATGCTAAACTCAATCATCATTAAAAAAAGTTTAAAAAAACAAAAGCCAGAAAAAATGCTTAATGGTGATTGCTGAATAGAAAACAGCATTTTTATTTCTTTGGCAGCTTACTTTAAATGTCCTTCCTTTCACCGGCTTTTGTAGCATGAGCAAATAATAATTATACTGATAATAATAATAACAATTATACTAATAGTAATAATAATCATACTGATAATAATAATAACAATTATACTGATAGTAATAATAATTATACTGATAATACGAATAATTATACTAACAGTAATAATAATAACTGGATTAGAATAAAGTCTTGTTAATATTTTTCAATTGAGCAATGAACCCATTCATATATTAATCCACTGAAGGTTTAACATTTTTAAGAAAGGCCATGCTGATCACCACCGCTGACATCAAGTTAGTTTTATTATCCATATGGTTCAAAATAACCAAGTTAATAATAATCATACGAAGCATACATGTAAATAACAAGTGTGATGACATAATTTTGGGAAGCGACGTCATAACATGACACCGCTTCCCCAGTCCTAGCTCAGACTGTGCATGTGAAATATGACATCATTTCATTGTCTCCTTCTAGTAAAGAAAACAACAATAATAACATGGATAATAAAGAAATTATTACATTTGTGTGCGAGTCGTACTGATTTTATGAAAATTGTATCAGTATTCATGTATTACCCTCACTCTCGCTCAGGCAATCGAACCAAAAATGAAGTCCCGAGTTACATTTACACATTGTTGACGATTGGTTAGGTCGAACTACCCGATGGGTCGAACACTTTCTCAAGCACTGACGGGGTTCGAGCCAACGGGATTCAACTGTAGTATTTTAACATCTTGTTCTTTATAAATATTTTTCAGTTCAGCTTCATCCTTACATTGTATGCAGTATACAATTTTTAAATTATATTTTATCAATAAATTACTGTATACTCTCGTACAACGTCAACTGACTTGCAATTAAGTCAGTATAATTATGCTATTTACTGGGTATTACATTTTTTAACAGAAAAAATATTTTTTACTGCATAATTTATTTATTATATTTGTTAACGAGCAGTAACATATATGACATAAATTGCTTTAATCTCCTCATATTACAGTATACAATTTTTTTAAATTACATTTTATCAATAAATCACTGTATACTCTGATTCTTTTTTTAATTGCATTTTTAAACAGAGCATTAAAGTTTTACTGCATAATTAATTAATTTTATTTGCTAATAGCAATTGCATAATTTGTATCATATTTGTATCATATAAATCACTGTATACTCTGTTTCTTTTTCTTTATTACATTAAAGTTTTACTGCATAATGTATTTATTATATTTGTTAACAGAGCAGTATCATATTTGACATAAATTACTTTAATCTCCTCATATTACAGTATACATTTTTTTTTTATTACACTTTATCAATAAATTACTGTATATTCTGTTACATTTTAAACTGACTTGGAATTAAGTCAGTATAATTATGCTATTTATTACATCAGTTTAAGAGAGAAAACATATTTTACTGCACAATATACATGTATTTAATATATTTTTTAACAGCAGTAATATATTTGACATAAATCACTTTAATTTCCTCATATTACAGTGTACAATTATTTTTTATATTACATTATACTCTGTTCCTTTTTCAAATGACTTGTAATTAAGTCAGTATAATTATGTTATTTATTACGTTTGTTTAACAGAGAAAACATATTTTACTGCATGTATTTAATATATTTGTTAACAGATCAGTAACATATTTGACATAAATCACTTTAATCAATTTAAACACCTCTCAACTACATGTAAGCTATATATAGTGATATAGTGTATGACAGATCACTGTTACCTTCTTCAACTGGGCTGTGCTGTATTTGAGTCCAGCCATTGACATGTCTTGGCTGTCATCCTGTTGACTATCGTTCAGTTTCATATACTCATCTGAAAATATTCAAATTGAAATTCTAAAGTAATCATAACTGATCTTAGAGATATCAGTATTATCAATGATAAATGTGTGTTTTTTGGAAAACGGAAAAAAAATATAGGAAGGGTAGGTTATTTTATTTTATTATTATTATTTTTTATTTTTTTTACTAAATTCACCCCTATGGGTCAAGATAAAATGTTTGTATGCACTGTTTTTGCCTACATTTGAACAGAAAAATAAAATAAATAAAACATTAGTACACCCCCAAAAAATATATAGAGAGAGACATTAGTACACCCCCCAAAAAAATATATAGAGAGAGTCAATCCTTGTTTCACTAGGTAAGGTTGGGTTGTGGGAAACACTCTTTTTTAAAGACCTAAACTGAAACATACATGTACATGTATGATCTGATGCTAAAATGGCATTAACTGTCATTACTATAATGCTACAAGTGGGAAAGCATAACTATAGTTCCCAATCTTGAATTTTGTGCTGGTATTCATAAACAATTATTAACTATTTTCACACAAGGCTGTAATGGTTGAACAAAACTCAATAATTTACAATATTTCACTGCTATCTACATGTTTTAACTTTAACATTTGATTCATCACAATTTTAATTGTATGAAAAACAAGTGACATTTGGAATATTAAAACAAATGACTATGACATCAAGATGTTCTGGATAAAGATGTTACATTTCAATTGTTCTGTAATAAGATTTTAAAAAATAAAATAACAACCTATAGTCCGTTCTACAGGAAAGGAAGGAAGGAAATGTTTTATTTAACGATGCACTCAACACATTTTACTTACGGTTATATGGCGTCGGACATATGGTTAAGGACCATACAGATATTGAGAGAGGAAACCCGCTGTCCCCACTTCTTGGGCTATTTTTTTTTCCGATTACCGTCCTACAGGGAACGCCTTTTTTCATACTATGGCATTAACTAAAAGTTATTTATTTCTGACAAGATTGTTTTTAAAATTGCACATACAAATAGTATTTTTTATTATTTCTTAATTAATTTTACTTTTCTTTTTATGTCAAACCAAACTGAAATTATTTACAAAAAACATCTTTATAGGAGGATGGGATGGACTATAATGAAGTTTGTTTGCATACTGGTTCTTAGTGCTTGTGTGTTTTCTATGTTACAAACAGTTACAAAATGTTAAAGCACGCCGGTCGTGGGTATTGCACTAACCTGCCAGAGCATGCAGCCAGTGTCCGGTGACAACATGCTCTATACGTGTGTAACTCTCGTACGGAATGTCATCACTGTCCTGTAAGTGGAAACACAGACAAATATAAACGTTTGTTTTGTTTAACGACACCACTAGAGTGCATTGACTTATTAATTATCAGCTACTGGATGTCAAACATTTGGTAATTTTGACATACAGTCTAAGAAGAAGGGAATGTTTTATTTAATGATGCACTCAACACATTTTATTTACAGTTACAGTATATGGCATCAGACATATGGTTAAGGACCAGACAGATACTGAGAGAGGAAACCTGCTGTCACCACTTCATGGGCTACTCTTTTTGATTAGCAACAAGGGATCTTTTATATGTACCATCCTACAGACAGGATAGTACATACCACACCTTTGGCATACCAGTTGTGGTGCACTGGCTGGAATAAGAAATAGCCCAATGGGCCCACTGAGAGGGATTGATCCAAAACCGACCATGCATCAAGCGAGTGCTTTACCACTGGACTATGTCCCGCCCCTCAGAAAAATAGAATAGATCTTTAATAACACATTATAAATATCAATACACATGTGATAAATTAAAATAATAAATATCACCAGCTTCTACCTATTAATGACAAAACTGATCTAAAATAACATATACAAAGTAAACATACACATACAGTTTAAAATAACACATAAATAGTAAACACAAATATTGTTTGAAATAATACATTATAAACATAGTAAACATACACTTATATATTGTCTGAAATAACACATATATATATAGTAAACACAGTCAAATGTTGTCTTACATAATATACTCTTCAAAAAAAGTAGGGGAACTCTATTAGACCGAACATACATTTTGACCACAGACATCCTAGTAAAGAACGTTCAGGTCTGTTTAGTTTATCAACACACCAAAACACATTTCATAGTTTGCACGTGCATTACACAGTTGCCCCGTATACCTGTGTGGGATGTCATTCTCGATTTTGACAATTTCCAGGAAGGTCCATTAATCACTGTGGAACATTATTTCTGTCAATCTTTTTCATTCTGTTGATCATACAGTTGTTATTGTTTTGTTTTTAGTCATTTTCAGTGTTTGAATTTGCGATTTACTGATAAAAAACCTGTCAACTTTAAAATTTCACTTCTGACCCCAATTGTCCTTCAAGATCTTTGGTGGTCATAAAACCTACTGTAATACTGAACTACAGGTTGTAATGTTTGCCCAATTAATTCACTATTATCATCTAACCATTCCCCACAGCTAATATACCTTACATTTTAGCAATTGTAAATTCCCCTACTTTTTTTGAAGAGTATATAATACATAGTAAACACACCTATATAGTCCAAAATAACACAAATAGTAAACACAAACAACTGCAGTTTGAAATGACACATCCCATACAATTATAAACACAGATAAATACAAGGCTCAAAATTGATTGAGGAGACAGCAAATTGTGCTCAAAATGCACAGTTTTAGATTCAACTTTCGCTTTCCACTTTTCTTTCTTCTTTAAAAAAACAGAAAAGAAAAGTATTTCAGATGTATTCAGAATTCCTAATTTTAAAAGTGATAATAAAAATCACGAACTTTTATCAGCAGTTACCTCAAATCTTCCACACAGTTATTTGAAAAGTTCTTATTTAGAAGCAACTGAAGAGTTTTTACAAAATATGTAAATCCAAAATGTGGGAAAATGGAGATAAACCAAAACATTAATATTGTGTCTGATAAACTGTACACAGTTAAATGCTTGGTGGTTAAACCATAACATGGATTAGATCCACTTCTATGTTTGATATAAAGAAGTGGTATATCATTATATTGCAATATTGTGTCTGATAAACTGTACACAGTTAAATGCTTGGTGGTTAAACCATAACATGGATTAGATCCACTTCTATGTTTGATATAAAGAAGTGGTATATCATTATATTGCAATATTGTGTCTGATAAACTGTACACAGTTAAATGCTTGGTGGTTAAACCATAACATGGATTAGATCCACTTCTGTGTTTGATATAAAGAAGTGGTATATCATTATATTGCAATATTGTGTCTGATAAACTGTACACAGTTAAATGCTTGGTGGTTAAACCATAACATGGATTAGATCCACTTCTATGTTTGATATAAAGAAGTGGTATATCATTATATTGCAATATTGTGTCTGATAAACTGTACACAGTTAAATGCTTGGTGGTTAAACCATAACATGGATTAGATCCACTTCTGTGTTTGATATAAAGAAGTGATATATCATTATATTGCAATATTGTGTCTGATAAACTGTACACAGTTAAATGCTTGGTGGTTAAACCATAACATGGATTAGATGCACTTCTATGTTTGATATAAAGAAGTGGTATATCATTATATTGCAATATTGTGTCTGATAAACTGTACACAGTTAAATGCTTGGTGGTTAAACCATAACATGGATTAGATCCACTTCTATGTTTGATATAAAGAAGTGATATATCATTATATTGCAATCAAAACCTTGTAACTGCAATTTTCGCTAAATGCAGTTACAAGATTTTGACTTCTTAACGACAATATATACATAAAGTTATAACTGTCTGAAAGGCAAAACATCATTATTTGTTGTTTTCTCAAATCAACATTTCATGGACATAATGCATTTTGTAAAGATGCCCTTCAATTATAATAATTACCTTGCTACTTTCATTACAATCACTGCAAACTTGTTGTTCATAATACATGCACCAAGAGGTGATAACAAAACCCTATTATTTTTTAAATTCTATTAACTTTTTTACTAATTTATTTTTTCAAAATTCTGCCCATTTTCAACTCTCCCCCTATCCCGAGTCAGGTCACCGATCTTATCGGAGGTCGGACTCTGGATGGGCGTGTTCGAAACCCTAGTGGTATATGAGCACGTTAAAGTATCAATCAATCAAACAAAAACCACATAATTAGTAGTCTCCAAAAACAACAAAAACAATATTAATCTCACAAACAAAACCACAAGCTGTTGCAAAGTGTTAAGTTCTTCTCAGAATATTTATTTCCATTATCACAAAAGTACTTTAATTGAAATTGCTCTTATCTTATAATTACCTCCCCAAATAAATAAAAAATAATTCTGAGCCCCACTCCTGGATAACTGTAACTCTAACCCAAATATCAAAGTTTATATGTTCTTTGAATGCATATACGGTACAAGAAATTGATCATGAACCAAGCCACTGGTCATGCCAGTGGCAGGGCCCAGGTGGTACATGCTCGAGCCATGAACTGGATGTTGTTTTTATTATTACAAAAGTACAAAGCCAGAAGCTGTTAATATTAAAATTCAGCAAAGTGTTAATTTCTTCTCAGAATATTTATTTTCTTTATCACAAAAGTACTTTAATTGAAATTGCTCTAATCCTATAATTACCTCCCCCAAAAAGAAAGAATTCTGTGCCCCCTCCTTGGTAAATGTAACTCTAACCCAAACACCATAGTTTATACATTTGTATTGGATTTGAATGCATGTACAAGAAATTCAACTTTATTCCTATCTTTTGGCTTTTGGTGAGTTTTATGTTATAAAATGTGTTTACTTATTAAGACTCGGTGGTGTCGTGGTTAGGCCATCAGACATAAGACTGGTAGGTACTGTGTTCGCAGCCCAGTATTGACTCCCACCCAGAGCGAGTTTTAACGACTCAATGGGTAATTGTAAAACCCCTACACCCTCTTCTCTCTCACTCACCACTAACAACTAACAACTAACCCACTGTCCTGAACAGACAACCCAGATGGCTGAAGTGTGTGCCGAGGAGAGCATGCTTGAACCTTAATTGGATATAAGCACGAAAATAAGTTGAAATGAAATGAAAAATGACTTTTTTGTGTGTGAATATACAGTATCAACAAAATATTTTTTAAGGGACACAGTCATATTTTCTAAACAACAAATATACTTTATAGTGTTCATGCAGTTTTATCACCTGTGTTGCTAGACTAATATTTGGCACCATTCCCATTTTGTATTCCCAATTTTGAAGACAAGATTCTTAATTTGAATATAAAAATGTCCATCTTTTAGTCCATTTAAAATATTTTAACATCATTTAATATATGTGCTTAACAAAGTAACAACATATATATATATATATATATATATATATATATATATATATATATATATATATATATGGATACAGTGAAACCTCTCAAGACTGGACCCTCTCTAAACAGGAATTCCCTCAAAACCGGACTTTTTACCGAGTCCCTTTTAAAAACCAGGACAGAACTTAACCTCTGTAAACTGTATCCCTCTTAAAACTGGACATTTGTCTTGATCCCAAGGGTGTCTGTTTTTGAAAATTCCCAGTTTTATGTATAAAATGATATTACCCAATCTAATCCATTGGCGTCAAGATAAATTCCACAAATAAAACCCTGTTATAGTAGTTTGACTGAACACTGAGGAAAGATTCTGAGAAGTGCAAGGTAAAGGTCTGTGTGAATTCACAAATAAAAAAATCTACGTACCACAAGCTGTAGACAAAGAAAGAAGAAGAAGTGCACATTAGAATAATAAAAAGAATCAAAACTAAAGAATCAAAACTAAAGAATCTAAGTGAAGAAAATTTCACACGTGCTGTCAAATAGAACCTGTTTTATTTATGATCAATAGTTATGAATGAATCAATGGATAAATGGATGAATGGATGAATGAATCAATGGATGAATGGATGAATGGATGATGTTATGAAGCTATCTATCCATCCATCCATCCATCAATAGAAATAAGCAGAATTTTTCACTAAGTACATCTAGAAATCTACTTGTCCATCAGTATTTTCCCTTGTTGACATAAGTTGTTTTTTTGGTTAAAAAGGAAGAAAAGATTGTTTTACTTAACAATGCACTCAACACATTTTATTTACAGTTATATGATATCAGACATATGGTTAAAGACCACACAGATAATGAGAGAAAAAATGCACGATGGACTACTCTTTCTGATTAGCAGCAAAGGATTTTTTATTTTTATATGCAGCATGCCACACAGGACAGTACATACCTTTGTTACACCAGCTGTGGAACACTGGCTGGAACAAGAAACAGCCCAATGGGCCCACCAATGGGGATCGATCCCAAACCAACCGCACATCAGGTGAGTGCTTTACCACTGGGCCATACACCCCCTTGTTTTGTTAAAGTGCAAGGGTTATGTCTTTCATGTCTCAAAATGAAACTGCATTGTACATTTGTTTACTATTCAAGAACATTTTGCTTGTACCAAACCGGCCTCGGTGGTGCAGTGGTTAAGCCATCGGACATAAGGCTGATTGGTACTGAGTTCACAGCCCGGTACCGGCTCCCATCCAGAGCGAGTTTTAACGACTCAATGGGTAGGTATAAGAATACTACGCCCTTTTCTCTCTCACTAACCAATAACTCACTGTCCTGAACAAACAGCCCAGATAGCTGAGGTGTGTGCACAGGACAGCGTGCTTGAACCTTAATTGGATATATAACATGAAAATAAGTTGAAATGAAAATGCTTGTACCAGCAGATTTTCACTTGTCAGAACAAATGGCAAGTGTTTATTTTGAACACTGTTCATCCATCTATTACCAGTGAATCAGTGAATCATTCAATCAGTTTAGTGCATTCTTTTTTCATTCATTAATTTTTTCATCAAAGAAAAATGGGGTCACTGTGAAATTTTCTTCAAAGAAAAATGACAAACACAGTTTTCAGATGTCATTAAAATCTGGAATCTAGGGTTCAGGTTTTAAAAAAATCTCTTATGTAAATCAGGGCAGTGTTGGTTTATGATACTAACAAACACATATGAGTCAATATGAAAATATTTTAATATCAATTCACCCAGACTATTAACTGTAAGTTTAGCAAATACAGTGAAACCTCTCAAAACCGGACCCTCTGTAAACCGGAATTCCCTCAAAACCGGACCCTCTGTAAACCAGAATTCCCTCAAAACCGGACCCTCTGTAAACCGGAATTCCCTCAAAACCGGACCCTATGTAAACCGGAATTCCCTCAAAACCGGACCCTCTGTAAATCGGAATTCCCTCAAAACCAGACCCTCTGTAAACTGGAATTCCCTCAAAACCGGACCCTCTGTAAACCGGAATTCCCTCAAAACCGGACCCTCTGTAAACCAGAATTCCCTCAAAACCGGACCCTCTGTAAACCGGAATTCCCTCAAAACTGGACCCTCTGTAAACCAGAATTCCCTCAAAACCGGACCCTCTGTAAACCAGAATTCCCTCAAAACTGGACCCTCTGTAAACCGGAATTCCCTCAAAACCGGACATTTTTCGCAGCACCTTTTTAAATATCTGTACAGAAGAGAATCTCTCTAAACCGAATACCTCTTATAACCGGACTTTTTACTTGATCCCGAGGGTGTCCAGTTTAGAGGAGTTTCACTGTATAAATACTAAACAAAAAAAACCCCACTTTCTAGGTAACATAATCACTACAAGACTATAACACATACACTACACAAATATACTTTGTAAATATCATAATAGATAATTACTACAGACTATAACTACTTTCTACCTCTATTATTAAGCAAGATATAAAATAATGAAATACATTTTTAAAAAAACACTTTACCCTTATGACAGCGTGTAGTCGGAAGACCGTTCCAGAGTCCAGGTACTTTGAGGTCAAGGTCACTTTACCATTCGTGTCCACTGTGAGGTATTTGCGAGTACACACATGAATAATGCGACATTGCTGGCCCCATTTGAGGACTCCACCTGGAAATTATCAATTGCAGGGGTTAGATACTGGAAAAACTATTAGGAAAGGAAAGGAATATTTTAAACTACAGCTATTTGGGTTCTAACATATGGTTATTTTGATGTTTGTTCAACAGAGAAAAAGAGAGGAAATCCACTGCTACCACAAAGACTACTCCCTACCAATAAAACAGCTAGGGATCTTTTATATGAACTTTTATTACATACCTATCCAATCTTACTACAATGATAAAGACATTTTCAAACCGTGTGATAAATTTATCTTGTATCACACATATGTGCAATCTGGACTGAAACTTGTAAATGGGGAATTACCTTTTTATTTTTATGTTAGCGCCTTTTTTATTATTGATATCATGTTTGATTTACAAATTACATCACATCGTATTTGAAACATAACACAATATTTTCACTGAGTATGATTCTTAATGTTAAATAAATCTACGAAAGGAGGATTGATTACAAAATTTAAGAAATTAAAAACCATTTCTGTAAAAAATAATAGAAGCAATGTAATAAATATAGAACTTCGCATACATTGTTTGCACTTCCTATTTATTTTGCGCAAGAACATACCACTTGAGCACTTCGCTGTCTTGTGGTATATATTCTTACACGAAATAAACTTGTATAATATATAGGAAGCGAAAACAACGTATGTGAAGTCCTGTGTATTTCCCATACACAGGACAATACATTTCATGGCCTTCGATGTACAAGTTGTGTGCTATAGTTTTGGTGTACCGATGCTGCAGTTTTGGTATGCTGATATGTAGTTCTGTGGAGTTTAGTTGCACTGATACCATGTGCTATAGAGTTTTGGTGTACCGATGCTGCAGTTTTGGTATGCTAATATGTAGTTCTGTGGAGTTTAGTTGCACTGATACCATGTGCTATAGAGTTTTGGTGTACCGATGCTGCAGTTTTGGTATGCTAATATGTAGTTCTGTGGAGTTTAGTTGTACTGATACCATGTGCTATAGAGTTTTGGTGTATTGATGTTGCATGCTGTAGAATGTTGGTATACTTATGTGTAGTCTTTTAGAGTTTTCTTGTACCGATATTACGTGCTAAAAAAAGCAGCTATGAATTTTAAGGTAATGCCACACGATACGAGTTCCTTGTATGAGAATTGCTGATTGCATTGCAACCAATAAAATTGTAATGTTTGTCTTGTCACAATTTGCTATTCTCGTACGAGTTACTCGTATTGTGTGATATCGCCTTGAGTGCACTGTGCTATACAGCTGTGTTGTACTGATTTCCTGTGATTCCAGTGTTCTGTATTGACATTACCTGATATTGGTCCCTCCTCTAATTCAATTTGCCAATATGTGACGGCTGAACTGCTGGGAAACATTGTCTTCGGATTGCTTTGGTCGACTGGTCGAACACGCAGGTGCACTGGAGACAAAAATTAAAACAAGTTTCACTCAATTGCATATTCTGAATAATTGCATATTCTGAATAATTGCATAATTCTGAATAATTGCATAATTCTGAATACATGTAACAGAACTAAAAACAAATACCCCACCTACTTTAAGTTCACGTAACTGCATTTACATTACTTGTATAATTATATAAATTTGCATATGTCTACTTTGTTTCAATAAGCTGAACATTAGAGCAGATTCTACTAAATACATGTTAAATGCATATTTTGGATAATTTCATATTAATTTATAAAATACACCCATTTTCTATTTCTTGATATTATAAAATGGACACAAACTTAGATTGGATTTCCCTATTTTCTTTCTGAAAACCAGAAATTAAAATGTGATTCACTTATGCTAATTTCATATTTGGAATAGATGTCTAATTTTTCTATTTACTGTACATTGGAAAAAAGATAATTTTTTATCTGTTTTCTTTTTCATCTTTTGTTCAAATGTCATGTATATTTTCAGATGAATCTGGTCCTATGTGATAAAGAAAAATGAAGACGCTTTACCATCTTCCGTGAGCTGGTCATCAAAGAGACCTTCTGCTACGAGATATGCCTCCATTTCTTTGTGGTAGAACCGAATCAGATCACCAACCTTAAAACCAAAAAAAGGAATGATTAACAACACCCCAGCACATTAATCAAAGAAAGCAAGAAAGAAAGAAAGAAAGAAAGAAGAAAAAAGTGTTTTATTTAACTATGAACTCTACACATTTTAATTATGGTTATATGGCATCAGACATATGCTTAATGATCACAGAGATAATTAGATGGAAATCTGCTGCCACCGTTCTTTGGCCTACACCACATTAATCAAAGCATAGCTACTATAGTCCGTCCCATCATTCTATAAAACTGTATTTTGTAAATAATGTCAGTTTGGTTTGATATAAGAAGAAAAGTAAAAGTGTTTTGGAAAAAACTAAAGAATACTATTTTTGTGTGTAATTTACAAATCAATCGCCTCAGAAATAAATAACTTGTAGTTGTAGTAAATTTCATAATATGAAAAAAGGTGTTCCCTGTGCAATTAAAAATGACTAGAGTGTAACCTTGAGGTTGTTAATTTATATATATATATATATATATATATATATATATATATATATATATATATATATATATATATATATACACATATATATATAAAATTAAAAAATCACTAGAATCTATAACTTTCAGTTTGTCAATGAAGGACAAATCAAAATGATTATAGTCCAACCTTGAGTTTGTCGACAATACACAATTATAAAATACTTGAATCTAATCTTGAGTTTGTCAACAACAAACAATAAAAAATAACTAGAATCTAAAACCTCAATTTTTTTTTTACAAAGAACAATTAAAACTGATTACAATCTAACCATGACTTTGTTGTTAACACTGACCTTGAGTTTGCTTTCAACATCTTGAGATGATTTGTGTTTTCTGTAGACTGTGAAGCCGGACTGACGGACGGACAGGTTCATCTCATGACTGACAATAAAATAAAAACACAGGTTCAGGGACATGTAATTAACATAATATTATGATAACAGTTGTATAAAGAATCTTACATGAGTAGCCATTAGATATCCATTTATCTTGCAGGTAGTTATTTCAAAATAATATTATATCTAACAAGCAAAAGTGAGATGCATACATTTTTTCAATTGTAAGATAGATGGTATCTAATGGTTACATGTATAGTATAATATTTCTTACTAAAATTATTGTGCACATTTAACTTATATATCATAGGCAGTAATTCAGTTCAGTAGTGCTAATTTCAGACTATAGTGTGCTTTCTAAATTATCAGCCAATCAGATGTCTGTAAATAATGATCCATCATATATTGGATATTGTTGTGTAATATCTCAAATATCACTGGTGTAAGGAAATGAAAAAACTGATGTAATTAATATTACATAAATAAATTGAAATATGACAAAATTAAAAACAGACTAAAGAGTGATGTGGTTAATTTAAATTAATACACATGTAATAATAGTTGTCATGAAAATATAAACCATGAGAAGAATAAGACAATAGATAAGTAGAATTAATATATAATTATAGTTGTAAAGAAAATATTACCACTGAGTATAAACAGAGAAAAGATAAATAGAATTAATATATAATAATAGTTGTAAAGAAAATATTACCACTGAAAATAAACAGAGAAAAGATAAACATAATTGATATATAATTACAATTGTAAAGAAAATATTACCACTGAGAATAAACGGAGAATAGATTAATAAAATTAATATATAATTATAGTTGTAAAGAAAATATTACCACTGAGAATAAATGGACAAAAGATAAATAGAATTAAATTATAGTTGTAAAGAAAATATTACTACTAAGAATAAATGCACTGTTTGCCCAGTATCAGAATAATCACTATGAAGATACAGACAAGCAATAAATAGATTAAATATATAATAATAGTTGTAAAGAAAATATTACCACTGAGAATAAACGGACAAAAGATAAATATAATTAATATATAATGACAGCTGTAAAGAAAATATTACCACTGAGAATAAACGGACTGCTTGCCCAGTATGAGACGGCTGACGTGCAGGAACTGACCAGCCGATTTGACACTTTCAAGAACCACTTGGTCATCAATTTGTACCTGGAAGAAATTTGTCATTTTACAGTAAATAGTCTTGGAAAGAGGTTTTGAATATCAGCGTTTTATATACTTTTCTGAAGTATATTTTCCAAAAAGGCTTATATTTTGTAACTCACTCAAAGTAACATTTTAAAAGTTTATGTTAAAAGTAGACGGTCTGTTCTGTGCTAAAGTTACACTGAAGTATTAAAATCACCTTTTTCTTAAAGATACATGATTTGCTGTGCCAAAAATACAGATGTATTAAAATCTCCTTTAACTTAAAGATGCATGCTGATCTGTGTCAAATTTACTGATGTATCAAAACCATTTTTATTTTAAAGATACATGCTGTGTTGTACAGAAAGTACTATAACATAACAGTGAAACCCCTCAAAACCAGACCCTCCATAAACCAGAATGCCTGTCAAAACTGGACATTTTACATGGTCTCCTTTTAAGCATCAGTACAGAACACAACCTCTTGAAACAGCATACCCCTTTTACTTGGTCTAGTGTGTGTCCACTTTAATGGGGTTTCACTGTTGTACATGCCCCTTTATTGTGAATATATTGATTAATTTACTCACAAACATTGTGGGAAAAATATTTATTGAAGCAATCATATTACACATAAAAAGTGATAGTTATTTCAAAACATATGGTACTACATGTAGAGTCATGTCAAACATATTGTTTTGGATTCATATAGAGATTAGAATGACAAAAATACAATGGAAGTGGTTACACAAATATTCAAAAATTCTGATTATGTCAAACTTTAACTCTTTTATACCTTAAAGAGATGACTGTGGGTTATGAAAAAAAAAAAAAAAAATCCAGAAATTTTTGCCTTAAGTTAGGGTTAGGGTTGCATAATAGTATAAACTGGCGACCACCATTTAGAATGTATACAAAATGTCTGAGTTTTGAATGGAGGATATGGAAAATGTTTGACAAACAGCTGAAATACTGGAAACATTGTATAGATGATTAAAAATTTGGAATTCTGGATAATTCCCGAACACTTTCATCTCTGGATACCATATAACAAATGCAATGAATGGGAGAGTTTTAGTGCAGATCAACAAATGACATAATGTAAAAACAAACATCCATACCACATCACCCTCAGCCTTGACCTTGTACCTCGGCATAATGCGGAATTGAGCATGTTTAGCATTGTGTTGTAACAGGCTGACCTGAAAAATAACAAAATTATATTATCTATGTTAAATATAAAAAAAATTATATTATAATTTTACAGAAATAAAGATTCTGAAGTCTTCACAACTTAAATGTTTAGTTATGACAAGAGTCAAAACTGAGAATTTTGTTGAAAAAAATTGTTCTTTAAGACTGACTTGTTAAAAACTATAAAAGATTAGTTATGTTTAAAACTGTAAATGACTGAGTTATGTTAAAAGCTGTAAAAGACTGAGTAATACTAATGTTGAATGTTTTACTTACTGCCATGTTGTTACTCTCTGTATGAGAAGTCTGCGTAGTGCTGACATGAATAAACTTGCCAGTAAACGAATGTCGGAGCTGAAAATGAAATGAGAAATTAGTGTGAATTATTTACAATAGGTTTGAGATACATGTATTACCATGTTGATATGATATAAATTAACATGCTAAGGGGAGCTAAAAGATTCTGTCCATGAACTAGTCTTAGAAGTGGGTGGGACGTAGTCCTGTGGTAAAGCGTTAGCTTGATGCATGGTCGGTCTAGGATCGATCCCCGTCGGTGGACCCATTTGGCTATTTCTCGTTCCAGCCAGTGCTCCACAACTGGTGTAACAAAGGCTGTGGTATGTACTATCCTGTCTGTGGGATGGTGCATATAAAAGATCCCTTGCTGTTAATCGAAAAGAGTAGCCCATGCGTGATCCTTAAACATATGTCTGATGCCATATAACTGTAAATAAAATGTGTTGAGTGCACTGTTAAATAAAACATTTCCTTCTAGTCTCAGAAAATCATGGGGAATAAAAACTTCCCTTAAATGGCAAGATTTAATGTTAATAGTTAAAATACATCAGCACTAACTAACGACTGCATGTTACAATGCCAGAAGTAACCACTGAACACTCTCTGAAGTGATTGCACTAAGACCACAGTTAAAGCTGATGGCAAACGGCACATGTGGTATGGATAGCCACAAGAGACAAGCATCTGTCACAGTTGGAGAGACCAGGACTGGGATGTGGATATGGACAGCAAAAGAAGTTGAAAGATGGGAGGAGTTGTAAGATCAGGAAGAAATCAGATAAAAATTCAAAGAGAAATAAAAACAAATAAAAATTAAAAATATATATATAAAAGTACATCAGTTGATTTAAAACAAGTTTTGTTTGTATTTGGCATTAGGAGACAAACGGTGCTGAGTTGCAGTTTTAAACCGATGACAGATGGGAGATCTTATAGCACAATGGTGGAGCTCATAATGTGTAATGAGTCATAGAATCAAGTACTAATTGCTCTCGGTCGACCCTCTGGGATTTCATTACATGTATGTCCCAAACAACGCCACACAACTAGTAACGGTAGTACTAAACCAAATAACTTCCGGCTGTGTCAAAGTTCGAGGTGCACCAAACTTTTAATAGAGAAATTAACACCACAAGTCCTGTGATTGGTGATAACTGTGTGTTGGCTGTAACAAAAAAAATTGGTTTCATCTGGGCAAAATTTTTATTTCATCTAGTACCACAGTGTCTAGTAGCCTTGTATGGGGTACATGTAAAAAAAGTACTCAAATTTTGTGCAGAACTAGGGTAGTCATAGATGCTATCCCTAGCCGTTATCTCTGAAATGAGCAGCTTGACCCCCAATTTTTTGTGATTCACTTTAAGGGTGTGGGGTGGTAATATTTATATTTGTGATGTTTATGTTGATTGATATGCTGCAGGTAGGAGTTTTAGTCATATTTGTTACTACTGATGTCTATGGAATTTGATTTGGTGGTATCGAATGGGTATGCGGCAAAATAGTACTCGATTCTATGAATCTCTGTTTAGTCATTTAATGCCTCGTCTTAACCTTAAGTCAAGGCCATCACAGGTACTCCGTGCAGTTACACAAATCAGGCACCAACTGACTTTTCTGCAATTGTGCTATGATTGTGTAGAAAAGATTTATTGTTAATCCAGTGTGTAAATATAACACATGGCCGGATTTAGACCTTGGGGGGCCCGGCACACTTCAGGTTTAGGGACCCCTCAACATAGAAATTAAATTACATGACAAATTAAAAAATGAACTAACTTTATAATGATTACATTTTTTTATACAGGAAGATCTTAGTCTGGGGGGCCCAGGGCAATTGCTCCCTTATAAATCTGGCACGGAGTTACAATATGTTGATTTTCTTAATTTGTGACCTGAGAGTTATTTTTTATCTCGAATGTCAGGATCTACCGGTAACCCATGTAATAACAAAGTCGAATTGACCTAGCTTTAACATTCCTTTCATTTATTCCAACTGTTGACTGGCATACCTGGATAACTTGTCCATACAGGACCTTTTTTCCCTGTTGTCTTTTCTGTTCAAAGGCATTGTCTTCTGCCTCCGCGCTGGCCGCAATCTACAATACAAAAATATAGTTCTTTCTTTAAGAAATAATTACCACACAAAATGCTTCTGCCTTTGCACTCACAGTAATCTTGAAAATAAAATAATTATTTTAACAAGCAAGCATTCAGAGTACTGCTAAAGCAATACATGTCCTCTAACAATTTTTTGTATCTTCTAAATTCAAGGGACATAACTGTGAAAAGTGAATATAAAGCTATACACAAAGTTTCTGCTCAATATCTCAAGGCCTTCTAAAAAAAAAGTCTGGAAAACTAATTTTCACATCCCCTAAGTTCAAGGGCCATAACTCCGTTAAAAATGGATAAATTGCCATGAAAGTATGCAACAGTACATAATAAAGCTACACACACAATTTCAGCTCGATATCTCAAGACCTGAAAAACAAAACATCCAGAAAACTATATGTTGGACAGACAGATGGACAGACAGACAGACAGAAGGAAGGAGATGAAACGTACAGTGCCCTCCGGTTGGAACCCGTTAAGGAATAATAATTACTACACTGACTATCTTCTGCCTCCGCACTAGGAGCAATCTACAAGACAGAAAATAGTTATTTCTTTAACAAATCCTGAATAATATTCAATAACGTACTAAGAGTCTTTTGTCTTTGCCCTGTCTTGGACAGAAGTATTGGGTGATGTCAGTGGTTGTGTCCACAATAAGCGTGTTTGAACAGCCATCTGATAAAAGCCAAACAATTACCCACACGCACATACTGTACCTCTGCACTCACAAGCTAGTAATCTCTAACAAAAAATAGTTCTTTCTTTTAACAAATAATTACTACACCAAATTGCCTTCTACCTTTGCATTCAAAGTATAGTTCTTTATTACAATTTTTTTTTTAATTACTACACTAAATGTCCTAAATGTCTTCTGTCTGTTTACTCATAGTAATTTACAATAAAAAGTTATTTCTTTTTAACAAACAAGTACTGCACCAAATATCTTCTGCCTTCACACTTGGAGCAATGTACAAAAAACCCCAAACAACAACAACAACAACAATAACAATAATAATAAATAAATAAATAAATAAATAAAATAAAATAAAATAAAATAAAATAATAATCTTTAAAAAAAATCACAATAATAATAATAATTTTTAAAAATGTTTAGAAACATTTAAACAAATAATTACCACACTAAAATGTCTTCTGCCTTAACACACATATCAATAAATACCTTAATCTTTCTTCAACACATAATTAGGCCTACTAAACTAATATAAATGTTTTCTGCCATAACCCTCAACAATCTACAACAAAGTTCTTTACACCGTGTTTTAATTAACTGTTGAATTTTTATATTGATGTTGTTCATCACTTTAGTTTTGCCTTCACCACTTTGACACTCAATAACCGATGTATGTTTCGTGCTGGGGTGTCGTTTTCATCATTCATTCATTCATTCATTCATTCATTCATTCATTCATCTACAACAAAGAGCTGTGCAACATCAGGGGCGTGTTCATGAGACCGAGCGTTCGCGAACATTTTAACTGGTATCATCGTCTTCTCTGACATTGCATTCATCTAACGTTTGGTGCCATTTACCACTCTAGCGAGCGATCGCTCACCCTATTAAACATGTTTCTTTTCAAAGTATTGTTGTGACCCATGCCACAAAGATAGTTTGCTAAAATACGATATTTAAGCCTATGTATGCCATATGGGTAATATAATATAACTTATGCACATTATATAATGCGCATAATGATCGTACTAAAATTATATCTACTAATCAAAGCCAAGGTTAACCATTTTCTTCTAATTAACAGTCATTATGGTAAATTAATCCGAAGGGACGTAGAAAGTGTAAAAAGTATTGACTTAATGTGCGCTCTGCACTATATGGTCAACGTATAACTAACCCTAGGCAATGAATCACAAATGTGTATCATTGATTATTCATATAGACGAGTAGTAGCCTATGCATATGGTAATCCAATTTCACATAGTGAATGATTCAGTTCAAGTACCATCAACAACATCGTTCGATATCACAAAATTACTCCATAGCCTATGCTGTGTTCGAATGTAATTACCGTTTTGACAAGTTTCTTAACTCAGTTTTGATGATAAGAATTAAAGCACACACTTAACACACGTTCAATTTACGACGATCAATATGTGCAAAAGTGGTGGGAGACTATTTAAAAAAAAAAAAAAATTCCGCAGCATATATTTCAATTGGAAAAATTACTACTTAATAATTTTTAAAAAAAATCAAACTCTCGAGTCGGTAAAATAGCAAATTATTATAAAATAATAATTTAATTGGAGGTGTAGGCCTATCAGAACTATTTTGAATAGATTTTCTACTTTAAAGATATTTTGTTGTATTATTAATAAAAATAGCTAAATTTTAAGTCAGATATATTGTTATTGACTATTTTGAAGGGACTGGAACTGAGCACCCAAACGTAATAACAAAAAGAGAGTTGTAAGTAGGCCTACGAGTTCTGAGCATACCCGAACGCAAATGAAGAACGCAACCTAGCACAGACTTCAGTTCAGCCAGCCGTTTTTCCGCTGACGTTTGCAAACTATTTTGACTGGTTCCCGAAGTAGTCATTCGGTTTACTGTGTAGCGTAAACGCCAATCTACCCCAGCCCCAAGTTCAGCTGGCTAACATGTCGCTAATAGGCTAATGACGTACGCGAACTATTTGATTGGTATTTGATTGCTTCCCGACGTGACCATTTAGTTTAACGTGAAGCGCATAAACCAGTCTAGCGGATAGCAGCGTTTATTCATATTTCATTCATTCTATTTACAGTTATTTTCATGCTTATATCCAATTAAGATTCAATCACACCGTCCCGAGACTGAGCACAAACCTCAGTAATCTGGGCTGTCTGTCCAAGATAGTGGCTTAATTGTTAGTTGAGAGAGAGAGAGAGAGAGAGAGAGAGAGAGAGAGAGAGAGAGAGAGAGAGAGAGAGAGAGAGAGAGAGAGAGAGAGAGAGAGAGAGAGAGAGAGGAGTCGATGTTGTGGCCTTACACCTACCCAGTGGGTCGTAAAAACTCGTTCTGGGTGAAAGCTGGTATCGGGATGCGAACTCAATACCTATGCAAAGTGTTTTATATATATAATGGCGTGATACCGGAAGTGAATAGTTTACCTGGGCTTGCGCCACCGAGTTCTTGAGAAGGATGTCATCTGCAGCTTCGTCTGACTTGGCCTTTAATTTCCGATATTTCTTATCCAATTTGTATCGGTTTGCCACACAGATTTGAAATGTCACAACTAAAAAATAAAAACTCGTTTCAAATGTTTTTAAACACAAGCAAACAATAACACTGAGTATCGGCACTTAAGTAGCCATCCATTTCCCAAATCGGGGTAGGGGCGGGAGTCGAGGGGAGTACTTATTCCTCACTTTTCACACCTTAATTAATATTAATACGACAGAAGACCTCAAATTAAATTCAAATGTCCCAGAAAACATTCATGTCGTGAGGGGAATCATGGGCGTACATGGGGTGTGTGTGTGTGTGTGTGTGTGTGGTGTGTGTGTGTGTGTGTGTGTGTGTTTTGATCGAATCCCCCCCCCCCCCTGAAATCGCTTTTTTTTTATAATTTAATATATCTGACATTATTATATTTACTCAACATAGAAATATATGCCCAATATCTCTGCAATCTATTTTGGAACCCCCCTTTTCAAAACTCAACATAGAAATATATGCCCAATATCTCTGCAATCTATTTTGGAACCCCCCTTTTCTAAATCCTATGTATGCCCATGGGAATCTGTTGAAATATCATCATCATCGATTATTTGTGGGTTAGTTGTTAGTTGTCAATGCTCAGTGAGAGAAGTCGGGTGTAGTGGTCTTACACCTACCTACCCACTGAGTGGTTAAAACTCGCTCTGGGTGGAAGCCGGTACCGAAATGCGAACCCAGTACCTACCAGCCTTATGTCCGATGGCTTAACCACGACACCACCGAGGCTGCTTCGGCTCTTATGCTCTCATAGAACTAGTGTACTTTAATTTTATGTGGCCGTACCGCACGCGCGGCGCCGCACCGCATTCAATGTGAATGCGCCTTAACAGACCCCCCCCCCCAAAAAAAAAAAAAAAAAAAAAACAAACACAAAAAAAACAAAAAAAAAAAAAAAAAAAAAAAAAAAGAACATGCTCCAGTGGTATACTTACTGTGCTGGTCTGCTATGAGTGGTTTGACTCGATCTTGTCTAGCACCTACTGCAACTTCGGAATGTACTGTGCTGCAAGAATAAATAATACAACACCGTATTATAAAATCGTCTTATAAAACCATACTATTTCAGGCGCGTGTGCAGAAATTTTGGCAGATTTGGGGGGGGGGGGGGGGTCTATACTGTGGCAACCGACGTTTAAAGGGGGGGGGGGATAGAAAATCAAATCGATAAAAATAATATATATATAATTTAAAACTCCGCAAGCAGGTCTACAACATTCTTCACTATGGTTGGGTATTGTTGTTTTATTTATAAATTGGCCAATATTTACGAAAATCGCATATAAAAACACACTCAGAACATGTTTTTAAAACATTTTTCCCTTTCTCTTTATGTCAATCCGAACTGGAATTATTGAAGAAAAAACTCAGAAAAAACACAAAACCACCACCCCACAAAAAAAAAAAAAAAAAAAAAAAAAATATTGCAACCCCCCCCCCAACAACAAAAACTCTCAACAAAACAACAACAAACAAACAACAAACAAACAAAAACAACAAATTTTAATTTTCGCTAAGATAAGGTATAAGTAGTACACGATAACACAGGTAAATACTGATGAAAACATTTTTGTAGTTCAAGTAAACTTATAGGTTGAACAAATAATTTGTGTTTTTTTAAGTCCCTGAAGTTTCTATAAAAAGCAGATTTTGCCTTAATCTGTACATTGCATACTACTTTCATTCACCTCGTTGTAATATATATGTGAGAACTGCAGCAGCAAAAATCGATTAATTATTAACAGACAACACTGTCATTTTACAAATCCCTTTTCTTTCGCAGTTGTATTACACCACACTGTATAGCAGTAAAACCAGCAGCTTCCAGGAAACGGGCAAACATCCCGACACGTCGGCAGCGAAATTAATACCGCACAATCCAGAGTGTAGAAATGCCCGTGAAAGAGGTTATTAAACAGCATTATCTTCCTTATTGACGGTGTTTTTTTGGGTAACAATGGTGTTAAAATGACATGCGCGAACGACACGACGTCGCCCTGGTAACCCCAAGGAGATGTCACAATACACTGACACTGTTTTGATGCCGAATCGTCTTTGTGTGTTGCTAGTCTTGAAACTGTTTGTATACAGCGCATTTGTGTGTCATAAAATATTCCTTAAAGATATTTCGTCTTCTTAAAGGGACATTCCTGAGTTTGCTGTAATTTTTAAGATGTTATCGACTAACAGAGACTTTTTGACGACTGTAATTACATATCAATTATATTTTTCTGCATAAAATATTAGTGGCTGTATATTAAACGTGTTTCTGATCGTTCTAATATTTGTGCTAGGTTAATTTTCATTTTATTTCCTAAAATACGTACGCACGAAATTATTTGAAGACAAAATCCAGTTTGAGCTTCTTACAAATATGAAGACGAAACACATTGAATATACAGACACTGATATTCTAAACCAGAAAATATATTTAATATGTAAGTTTAATCGTAGAAATATTTTATTAGTCGGAAACATCTTACAATGCAGCCAACTCGGGAATGTCCCTTTAAAACATAGTACAGGATGTTTCTGAGTATGTAATGAAATTCGGCCGGCAATCGATAACTCAAGATTTTTCATATTTTATTTTGAAGTGCTTCCTGTCGTAAAAATCGCTAGAAGTCCTTGTGGTACATACTAAAGCCATCGATGTACCAGTCGCACGGCACGGGTTGGGGACGAGGAATAACCCTAGCCCATTGAGGGCGATCGATCCAGCGACCAATGGCTCCTCAAGCTTGCGATCTACTCACTGTAGATGTTTTCTATATGTATGTACAATACACTGATTGGTATTGAGCAACATCCAGTCCCAAGACTGATTATTACAAAGTTAAAGTTTGTTTTGTTTAAGGAAAGGAAAGGAAATGTTTTATTTAACGACGCACTCAACACATTTTATTTACAGTTATATGGCGTCAGACATATGGTTAACGACCACACAGATATTGAGAGAGGAAACCCGCTGTCGCAACTTCATGGGCTACTCTTTTCGATTAGCAGCTAGGGATCTTTTATATGCACCATCCCACATACAGGATAGCACATACCACGGCCTTTTATATACCAGTCGTGGTGCACTGGCTGGAACGAGAAATAGCCCAATGGGCCCACCGACGAGGATCGATCCCAGACCGACCGCGCAGCAAGCGAGCGCTGTACCACTGAGCTACGCCCTGCCCCTGTTTTGTTTAACGAAACCACTACAGCATTGTCAGAACATTGATTTATTTGAATCATCGGCTACTGGATAGGTTTGACATATAGTCTTGGAGAGGAAATCCGCTGCGTGTTTCCATTAGTGGCAAGGGATCATTTATATGCACCATCACACAGAAAGTATAGCACAAGCCATGGCCTTTGATACACTAATCGTGACCAAGTGGCTGGAACAAGAAATAGCCCAACGGGCCCACCGACGAGGATCGATCCCAGACCGCACATCGGGATAACGTTATACCACTGGACAACGCCCATCCTACTGATTATTACAAATGTACAAAACTATTCTTTGCACCAGTATTGAAAGTATCCCCTGAATAGCAGCTCTAAATTGGCATTTTTTGGATGTAAATTTCAAAATTATCCCCTTAATTTTGTTGTCCCGGAGCAAGTCACTGGCTGTCCAGAAACTGGCTGTCCAGAAACAGGCCCCGGGACGGACATGCTCGAAACTAGTGGTATATGAGCATGTTAAAATTATTCGCACTCGCACTCTAAATTGGCTTGTAAAATATTAAACATGTTTTCAGTTTTCAGGTCATTCGACCGAAATCCTAAAACTGACTTAGGACGTTAGAGAGGTCGACGAGTCCTACTTCAACAACCAATCTAATTGCTTCAGAGCCGTATCTAGGACTTTTTGTGGGTGTGTGTGTGGGGGGGGGGGGGGAGACAACTGAGTAGTTAATAGTCTAAAACTCCTTAAACGGTTAACAAGAGACTTTTCTTCAAGTTTCTATAAAATGTTTCGGGGGTGGGGGGGGGGGGGGGGGGGGCAGTTGTCCTGTGCTTGTCACAGAATCAGCTTACCAGCAGCCAATGCAGCTAATTTTTACATACATGTACATAAATTGCGTGCAGTAAATTGTTATTATAAATTGTACCACAGGGAATTATTACGAACAGGGCAATGTGCGGACTACATCCAATACCTTTCTGACGTCGGCACCAGCTGGTTACTGTGCACCAATTATCGTGTGTGAGTGTTTGGCCTTGGAGGTCTAATTAAGAGATATTACCTGGTCCGCGGTGAAATGAAACAACTACGTAGAGAGAAAATCCATACCGGACATGGACATAACGGATTGGACCCAGGGACGTAAACAGAAAGAGGAAGTGGTTCGTTTGCAGGGTGGTATCTAGCGGTGGACAGGGGGAATTATCTCCAACGTTACAGGGGGCGGGACGTAGCCCAGTAGTAAAGCGTTCACTTGATGCGCGGTCGGTTTGGGATCGATCCCCGTCGGTGGCCCCATTGGACTATTTCCCGTTCCAGTCAGTGCTCCACAACTGGTATAACAAAGGCCGTGGTATGTACTATCCTGTCTGTGGGATGGTGCATATAAAAGATGTCTTGCTGCTAATCGAAAAAGAATAGGCCATGAAGTTGTGACAGCGGGTTTCCTCTCTATATATGATATACCTGTGTGGTTCTTAACCATGTCTGACGCCATGTAACCGTAAATAAAATGTGATGAGTGCGTCGTTACATAAACATGTCCTTCCTCCAACGTCCCATTATCTTCACAAAAATATAAAAGCGTGCTCTTTTGACAGAAAAGAAAAACAATAGAAAACTAAAATTATTTAACGACGCACTCAGCGCATTTTAATTACGGCTATATGGCCTTGGATATATGGTCAAGGCTACTAATACTCGGAGAGAAAACCCGCTGCCGTAATTTTAACTTGAAAGAGGCTGACAGAACGGGATTGAGGAGAAAGAGGGAGGGAGGAGAGGGAGTCGAACAAAACACACATATAAACACATAGACATAGACATAGACATAGACACACACACACACACACACACACACGGATACACACAGACACACATACATATACACATACATATGCACGCAAACACACACACAGAAACATACAGAAACACACACAGACACACCGACATACACACACACACATACACATACACACACACACAAAACCCCACCCACACACATACACACAAACAGACACATACACGCACATACAGACACACACACCAACACACACACAAAGAAAGAAAGAAACAAAAGAAACATAACAAAAACACTGACATTTGGTTCTCCGAGGAAATAGCCCAAATAGGATTAGTCCAAGATATAAAGTCGTACGTGATTAAATACCGTGAAGTTATTTACATACCGGCATTGTTATCTGTCAGGGGCACTGTAGCATACACATACAGTATAATGTGTATTGTACGTAGACTAATATGTAGTGTATGTGCATTGTATGTAGTATACCGGTATATGTATTGTATCAGCATGTATTTTGGCAACAGGTACATACGCTCTGTCCCAGACCCACTGTCGTTTTACCCTACTCTGCTGAAAAACCCCACATTACATTGCCAGAAAAGGAATATTTATTTAATGACACTCCATCGCAAAAAAAACAAAAAACAACAACAAACAAACAAAAAAAAGAAGCAAAAAAAAAGAAGGAATAAACCCTGACTATTTGGTGTCTAATATATGATATGGTTATTTCGATAGGAAACCAACTTCAGCCCAATTATCTATTCCTATCGAAAAAAACTAAACAAGCAAAAGATCTTATAAGTTTGAGTGTTTTGTTTAACGACACCACTAGAGCACGTATATTTATTAATCGTCATGGCTATTGGATATCAAACATTTGGTAATTCTGACATATAATCTTAGAGAGGAAACCAGCTACAGTTTTCCATTAATAGCAAGGGACAAGATAGCATATATTATCACGGCCTTTGATATACCAGTCGTGGCGCACTGGCTGGAACGAGAAATAACCCAATGGGCTCGCTGACGGGGATCGATCCCAGACCGAATGCGCATTAGGCGAGCACTTTACCAATGGGCTACGTCCCGCCCCGGGATCTTATACAAGCAGGACAGTATATACCACGGACGGGATGAAAGTTACAGTTTGTTTTGTTTAACGACACCACTAGAGCACATTGATTAATTAATCATCGGCTACTGAATGTCAAACATTTGATAATTCTGACTCGTCGTCAGGGGCGAGGCGTAGCCCAGTGGTACAGCGCTCGCTTGATGCACGGTCGGTTTTGGATCGATCCCCGTCAGTGGGCCCATTGCGCAATTTCTCGTTCCAGCCAGTGCACCACGACTAGTACATCAAAGGCCGTGGTATGTGCTATCCTGTCTATGGGATGGTGCATATAAAAGATCCCTTGCTGCTAATGGAAAAATGTAGCGGGTTTCCTCTCTAAGACTGTGTCAAAATGACCATATGTTTGACATCCAAATAACCGATGATTAATAAATCAATGTGCTCTAGTGGTGTCGTTAAACAAAACAAACTTCTTTTTTCCCCAAAAAGGGCCATCCATGTATTCCAAAGTAAAGTAACATACATTATAGTGTTCGTTCAGAGACACCCATTGGGCTGTTTCTCGTTCCAGCCAGTGCATCACGACTGGTATATCAAAGGCCGTGGTATGTACTACCCTGTCTGGGATGGTGCATATAAACGATCCCTTGCTGCTAATCGAAAAGAGTACCCAATGAAGTGGCGACAGCGGGTTTCCTCTCTCTCTATATCTGTATGGTCCTTAACCACATGTCTGAGGCCATATAACCGTAAATAAAATGTGTTGAGTGCGTCGTTAAATAAAACATTTCCTTCCTTTGTTCAGAGACAACCTACCGACCAAAATATTACATCTTCCCTGATAAAATTTTAAATCAGTTAAATCCATTTCACTTGTATTGATAAGTTAACCACTAGATTTTCGGGACACTTAGATTCGCGTCTGCTACCAAAGACAGTATTGAGTATGCTTGTAAAAGTATATATATTATATACATGTATGTGACAATACTGTGAACTAAAAATAGCACCCTCCCCTAGACCCGCGCCTACCACCAAGATTAGTATTGAGCATGCCTGTAAGCGTGTATATCTGACGATATTGTACCCTGGGAATATCACTACCCCCTAGATCCGCGCTTTCCACCAAGGTCAGTATTGAGCATGCCTGTAAGTGTGTATATCTGACGATATTGTACCCTGGAAATAGCACTCTCCTAGATCCGCGCCTGTCACCAAGGTCAGTATTGAGCATGCCTGTAAGTGTGTATATCTGACGATATTGTACCCTGGAAATGGCACCCTCCCCTAGAACCGCGCCTGTCACCAAGGTCAGTATTAAATTTTGTTAGCATGCTTGTATGGGTGTATATCTGACGATAGTGTACACTGGAAATAGCACCCTCCCCTAGAACCGCGCCTGTCACCAAGGTCAGTATTAATTTTTTTTAGCATGCTTGTAAGGGTGTATATCTGACAATAGTGTACACTGGAAATAGCACTGATTAATCTATATAGTCTATTGAGTATCGGAGTCGCTCAAGCGTGGCACATCACACAAAGCATTTCAATCATTTGTCTGTCATAGATCCATTTCTTGTGCCCTTTGCACCCATCGTCTTAGTGTTATTGTAGACTCTTTATAGCCGTAGAATGATTCTATCAACACAAGAAATCCTTCTTGTCGGCTTTTAATATGAAATCCCGAGTTCTAGATTAACAAAGGAAAAAGATTGTCGATTTTAAAGACATCAAAACACAATTTAAACTGGAGCACCTTAGTGACTACCAAAAAATAATTGCAACACTTGATCTAGAATTAAACGAAAAAACCCCGGCTACTGCCACATTACATTTACCTATTATGTTATGTTCTGTTATGTTATAGGGATTAACGTGCATATTCAGAGCAAGCTGTAAATAGCGCACGTCTGTCATGGGCACAGGTGCCGGCTCCTCCGGCTAGGACAGGAAAAGGTTTGTGTGGGTGGGACAAAGGACCGCCTGCACTGGTAGGTGCAAGAGAGCACTAGCAGCCCGATGTCATGTCATAGGGTTTTACATGCACATTCAGAACAAGCTGTTGTAGCGCTCGCCAGCAGCCCGACCGGCTAACAGGCTCTTTATAGACCGGCTAACAGGCTCTTTATAGACCAGCTAACAGGCTCTTTATATAAGCAGTTTTTCCCCATACAGAACAGCACATAGTATCATGGTCTATCATAGTCGTAGAAAATTCAGTGAGACCACCGAGGGGATTCGATCGTACGAAACATCGCACCTCAGACAAACATTCTGATCTCGCCAGAGAATATATGGAGTTGCATGTTGTTTTGTTACCATGATATATTTTAACACTTAATAGTCTTTGGTTAAACACAGTTGTAAGTTCTACGAGGAAGGAAACTGTTGAGTTGTATGTTGTTTTGTTACCATGATATATTTTAACACTTAATAGTCTTTGGTTAAACACTGTTGTAAGTTCTACGAGGAAGGAAACTGTTGAGTTGTATGTTGTTTTGTTACCATGATATATTTTAACACTTAATAGTCTTTGGTTAAACACTGTTGTAAGTTCTACGAGGAAGGAAACTGTTGAGTTGTATGTTGTTTTGTTACCATGATATATTTTAACACTTAATAGTCTTTGGTTAAACACTGTTGTAAGTTCTACGAGGAAGGAAACTGTTGAGTTGTATGTTGTTTTGTTACCATGATATATTTTAACACTTAATAGTCTTTGGTTAAACACAGTTGTAAGTTCTACGAGGAAAGAAACTGTTGAGTTTTATGGTGTTTTATTACCGTGGTACATCTAACACTTAATATTGTCTTTAATTAAACGCAGTTATAAGTTCTATATATTTAAAGCACTCGAAGAAACAATTTCACTGTGAACGGACTCGAAATAGAACATTTTCACTTATCATAATTCTATACAGTATAGCTGATATTTTCGATGCCTTTTCGGTAATCAACGTGGCCCAAAATTTAGTATCCTAATTCGTTATCTTCATATCTAATGGAAAAGCTCCTAATACTCCATAACTCATGGGCAGTGTTGTACTCTTTCAATATATCTCTTTAAAAATGTAATTGTATTTGTTCAATGTTTTGATTAGTACCAAAGCCCCAAATTTCCAAAGAATATAAAATGATAGGGACAATACTGCTTTCAAAATTTCGTAATTGAAAATCTGTATGTAAATTTAGATTCCTGGTTCTAATATTTAGTAAAGTCAATCCTTTTTTAGCCTGCGAGAAAAGAGTCTTTTTGCTTGGACAAACGATCCGTTTCTTGTAAATAGAATTCCTGCATATTAAATTGTATAGCTATCAACAATATCTAATATATCTTTGTAAAGTAGCATAGTAATTATTATAAATAGATCAGTATTGTTATGTTCGTACTATAATTTAACCCCTTTTAATTATTCATCCAATACTACATCTTCTAAATCATTTCAATATATAGCGAATAATATGGGTGTAAGATATTCGCTCTGACGTACACCATTTTGACATAAAAAAATATGGAGAGAAACTGTTTTTAATTTATGTTGTTTTATTGCCATTGTTAAAAGATCTCAGAAAGATCATAGCGAATAAGCAATTTCTTATCCAGCATAACTCGATATTTATTTACAAAGCACCTGTATTATTTAATTAGGTAATAAGGTATATGGGTCAAATTTATGATATAAAGGTGAACTGGTTTAAAAAAAAATTATTGGTGGGAGGAGAGTGGGGACAGACCAAATATACAAACTTGACAAAATTTGTGTTTAAATTCAGTAGATCTAAGTACAATTAAATTTCAACTTCACCTAATTTAAAAAAAACTTACAAACTAAATTTTTTTCATCCATTAATTAACAGTTGGAATGTTGTAAAATGTGGCCATTTCCTTATTCAAATTTTGGAACTATGACGGCTCATATAGACTGGACGCGGCGCCTTAAAGGGAAATTCCTGAGTTTGCTGCAATTTTTTAGATGTTATCGACTAACAAAGACTTTTTAACGATTGTAATTACATATCAAATATATTTTTCTGCATACAATATTAGTGGCTGTATATTAAACGTGTTTCTGATCGTTCTAATATTTGTACTAGGTTAAATTTCATTTTATTTCCTAAAATCCAGTTTGGGCTTCTTACAAATATTAAGACGACTAGAAAGACATTGAATATACAGACACTGATATTCTAAACCAGAAAATATATTTAATATGTAAGTTTAATCGTAGAAATATTTTATTAGTCGAAAATATCTTACAATGCAGCAAACTCGGGAATGTCCCTTTAACACACAATTTAGACCTTGGGGAAAGGCTCATATTATATATAGACGGGATGCGGTGCGTGCGTGCGATCTGGAAATAATAAAAATAATACATTGGAAGAACGACACACTCAAGACAATAGTCGGACCGCATTCAGTCTATATGAGCCCTGTGAGTGTATTCTCACCATATGGAGGCCTACCTTGGCTTTATAACAGGTTCATTAATAATCACAAGTTAGGTATGAGCAAATGGTGTGCAGAAAAATATCCGCCCGCCCCCCCCCCAACCTAACCCTAACCACTAACACTAACACTAACACTAACACTAACACTAACCCTAACCCTAACCCTAACCCTAACCCTAACCCTAACCCTAACCCTAACCCTAACCCTAACCCTAACCCTAAACCCTAACCCTAACCCCTGACCCTAACTAAAAATGATACGGGGGGGGGGGGGGGGGGACCGGGCGGATATTATACCCCATTTTGTTTTTCTTTGGAATTCGAGACGGGGATGAGGTTGGAACAAAGACTAGACCTGATATGGCCACATTTTAATTTCTTTTTTCATTTGTTAGGGAAAGATTTCAACCAACATTCCTTTCCGTTAATAACACTCGTTGTTTAAACAATGGTCGGGAGTGTAGTTACGGAAACACGCAATGCCTTGGTAACACTGTTTGACTTCAGGATAATCCGACAAGTCTCGTGACCGATATTCAAACAGACCAACGAAAGTAAAAGCGACGTCACACGATACGATACGATTTGTTTGTTTGTTTTGTTTAACGAAAGGAAGGAAATGTTTTATTTAACGACGCCCCTGCACGCCTTCATGGCTAACCTCACCGGGGGCAGGGGGGCAGGGGCGGATAACATTCTCTTTGAGAATGGCCAATACAGCACAAATTGAAGTTTAGAGTAAAAATTCGGTGTCCCACAAAATTCTGTTTGATATTTGTGGTATTTGTAACGATTTGCACAGTTCTTTCCACCGACAGTTTTTGTTTAAACCTTGAATTTTTATATTGATGTTGATCATCACTTTATTTATTTGCATTACCATAGTTTGACACCCAATAGCCGATGTATTTTTCGTGCTGGGGTGTCGTTAAACATTCATTCATTCATTATTTAACGACGCACTCAACACATTTTATTTACGGTTATATGGCGTCGGACATAGGATTAAGGACCACACAAATATTGAGGGAGAAAACCCTCTGTCGCCACTTCATGGGCTACTCGTTTCGATTAGCAGCAAGGGATCTTTTATTGTTTAATGACACCGCTAAAGCACATTCGGCTATTGGATGTCAAACATTTGGTAATTTTAACAAATAGTCTTAGAGAGGAAACCCGCTGCATGTTTCCATTAGTAGAAAGGGATCTTTTATATGCACCATCCCACAGACAGGATATCACATACCACGGCCTTTGATATACCAGTCGTGGTGCACTGGCTGGAACGAGAAATAACCCAATGGGCCCATCGACGGGGATCGATTCCAAACCGACAGCGCATCAAGCGAGCGCATTGTACGAGAATAGCCAATTGTGACGAGACAACTTTGTTGTACAATCGTCTGTTCTCATACGAATCACTTGTATAGTATGGCGTCACCTTAATTTAAAGCTCGATGTTGTTCGAGATAGCAGTGTTTGAATAAACATCGTCGCAGTTTCCCACCACGTGATCTACACTTTCTCCTAATATTTGTCAAAATTTTTTTTTTTTTTTTTTTTTTAAGTTTAATTCATTCATTCATTCAAAGTAAGGTGTCAAGCACGCTGTCCTGGGCACACACCTCAGCTATCTAAGCTGTCTGTCCAGGAGAGTGGGTTAGTTGTTAGTGAAAGAGAAGAAGGTGTAGTGGTCTTACACCTATACCCATTGAGTCGTTAAAAACTCGTTCTGGGTAGGAGCCGGTACCGGGCTGCGAATCCTGTACCTACCAGCCTTATGTCCGATTACTTAACCACGACGCCACCGACTTGCCATTTTGTATATTCAAGTTGACTAGCGCTCACGCCTGAGATGCATAGGTCGCAGGATCAATCTGTTGTGATTGCTCAATGGAATCGGTCTATTTGCCCCATACCAACCAGTGCTCCATGGGTGGTAATCTACTGCGGTTGTATATGGGCGTGAATATAAAGATTACTTGCTGCTTTACCGATAGGTGTTGCTTTTATATGCTGGCAGCACGGTTTCCTCTCCTCTTAGACCCAGTGTTTGCCTGTAACCCTATGGTTATACACAAAACACAGAGGCGGATCCACTGGGGGGAACCAGGGAGGATATCCCCCCCCCCAGTCACATTGTGCACAAAACACTAAGTATCCCTCCTTTTCTTTTCTTACAAAACAGTGTTAAATTAAATTTGTGTTTTCGCGGGGGCGGGATGTATCCCCAGTGGTAAAGCCAGCTCGCTGAATATAAGTGTTGATATATTAATCGATCACCGCCTCGGTTTTAACCAATTGTCCTCTATTTCTCGTTCTTTAGTGCTCACAACTAGTATAACATTTTCTGTGGTATGTGCTATTAGTTTCAGAGTGGTGAATATAAAAGTGAATCCCTTTACTTGTAAATAAATTATTTTATATTTTTGACTGGTTTTGAGCTATTGGGCTATTTCTTGTTCTGACGCCAGTGTTACCACGACTGGTATATCAACGTTCATGTGCTGTCCTGTCTATGGCTCTCTTACAGTCAAAGTACTCGGGCAACTAATAAAGAAAAATGTAGCGGGTTTCCTCTCTAAGACTATATGTCGAAATTATCAAATGTTTGACATCCAATAGCCGATGATTACTAAAGCAATGTGCTCTAGTGGTGTCGTTAAAAACAAAATTTTCACGATTTAATACATGTGCCTTTCGTTTCCCAAAAACCCCATCCTGATTTAGGGTTAGAGTTAGTTTTAGAGTTAATAGTTTTAGGGTTAGGGTGACGTTTCATCTTATATCAGGGGAGGTGAGTAACAGGCGAATATCTTATATCTTTCCATAGGGACAATGCTGATGCTATAATCCTAGTCTATGTAATTCAGCTCACATGGCGTAACAGGAAAATGCGATTGAAAAAGCAACTTATCATAAGCGAACGAAACGGGGGGGGGGGGGGGGGGGGGGGGGACTGGGGGGGGCAGAATGGGGGGGGGGGTACTGCTGAAGCAAAACCTCAAATTCGGGCAAAAATAATACAGATATACGGGTAAAAAAAAAAACCTGGACAATATCCTGCACACGCTCCTGTGTTTTCCAGATAGACAAAGATAGCATTTTTAAATAAAAAATATATTATGCCACCTGCTCGCGTCTCTTTAACACAACATTCAAGCACATTTTAAATTGCGGGTCTTATAGTTCGTAGAGGGGGGGACGTAGCCCAGTGGTAAAGCGCTCGCTTGATGCGCGGTCGGTTTGAGATCGATCCCCGTCGGGGGGCCCATTGGATTATATCTCGTTCCAGCCAGTGCACCACGACTGGTATATCAAAGGCCGTGGTATTTGTTATCCTGTCTGTGGCAAAGTGCATATAAACGATCCCTTGCTGCATTTGGAAAAATGTAGCGGGTTTCCTCTGATGACTACGTGCCAGAATTATCAAATTTTTTAATGTTTGACATCCAATAGTCGATGATTAATTAATCAGTGTGCTCTAGTGGTGTCGTTAAACAAAAACTTTATAGTTCAGAGGGTTGGTAAAATTTTATATCTCCAATAATTTCAAACTATTAATTTTGGGGTAATATTGGTAATAGGAACATATGCACCAAGATTTCCTATTCGATATCCCCCCCCCCCCCCCCAACACACACACCACCACCACCCCCACCACCACCCATCCCCGTGTTTACTTCTGAGTCTGTTCGGATTAACTTCTGTAATCGGCTTTTCACCGTTGAATCGTAACTTAATAACTTAAGTCGATTTACAAAGGCTAGCATTATGGCATCAACATTGTTTGCTAATTTCTCTAGTTCTTTCTTTTGTCTGGTTTTTTTTTTTAATCGCTCTCGATATTTCAGATGTGTTTTGTCTTTTTCTTTCTTTCTTTCTATCTTTTCTTTCTTTCCTTTCTTTCTTTCTTCCTTTGTTTGTTTCTTTCTTTCATTTTCTTACTCTCCTTTTTTCTTCTGATGTATGTATCTATGTATGTATGTATGTATGCATGTATGTATGCATGTATGCATGTATGCATGCATGTATGCATATATGCATGCATGCATTTATGTATGTATGTATTTATGTTTGAATATCTGTATATTTTATGTATGTATGTATGTATGTATGTATGTATGTATGTATGACTCGTATATAAAATTATATATTGTATGATTATATATTGTGTTTATGTACATGTATGTGCGTGTGCATGAAAATAATAATTAGATAAGTAGCAGTGGGCTATAAAGTAACCGAGAAGTGCTCTAGCCATAGGTATATTATTGATAGTATTCACTGTTTTAACACATAGACTCGACAGAGCATAGCTTCATAAATAAACACCTGTACACCACAAACTCACCTTGATTGCGAAGCTAAAACAAATCCGTTTGACTCCTCCGAAAAGAGACAGACATTGTCTCCTATACTCAACGTATCGTCCATATTTCTTATCGTTGCTTATCCACTCGAGACGAACCGCAAAACTACAACAAACATTCCAAAACTCCTGTTTCCACAAGCCTTATAACATCCAAACACTTGTCAGTTAACCGGTGACTATTCCGCAACGTCATATTCCACTCATAGTCATACTTCGTGGTTCGAGAAATACGTACGAAAGTAAAAGACAACAAGCGCTTTCTTTTTACCCCAGTGTGTGTAATATAAAAGCGAGTTTATGCCTTTAACCTGTCGATATTAGCTGGTTAGAGAAAAACACCGACCTGACAACCAATCACCTGTATGGCGACTCTATTGATCGGCGAAAGACGCTCATTTAGACAGGTAGCAACAGGTAAGGTGTATGTGGAATTGAACGCCAGGAGAGAACAATGGGTGGAAAATGGGGGTAATCTGAAGCGACCTGTTGTAACGTACGTAACGTGGGTGCTGACTTGCATGTATTAATTGCATTGCGCGTCTTGTTGTGGAGAGAATAAGACCAAGCTTATAATTAAAATCACTGCTTTTTACTTTTTTTTTTTTTTTTTACAGATTTTAACATGTATTTTACTATAAGGCACGGTACAAACCATAAGAAATTTACGATTAAAAGCAGTGTCTGGCACTGTATTTTCTTTTCTAGAATGTATCATATTTTACTGATACAAAAATAATAAATAAATGAAAATGAGAAGATGAATATATATATATACACACACCAATAAAGTCATCGCTGTATATTAAGTTGTTTTTCCAGGAAACCGAGGGGTGTTGCTATTATGTTTAATAATATTATAACATTGAATATAAATTACATAAAGTACCGGCCTCGGTGGCGTCGTAGCAGGCCATCGGTCTACAGGCTGGTAGGTACTGGGTTCGGATCCCAGTCGAGGCATGGGATTTTTAATCCAGATACCGACCCCAAACCCTGAGTGAGTGCTCCGCAAGGCTCAATGGGTAGGTGTAAACCACTTGCACCGACCAGTGATCCATAACTGGTTCAACAAAGGCCATGGTTTGTGCTATCCTGCCTGTGGGAAGCGCAAATGAAAGATCCCTTGCTGCTAATCGGAAGAGTAGTCCATGTAGTGGCGACAGCGGGTTTCCTCTCAAAATCTGTGTGGTCCTTAACCATATGTCTGACGCCATATAACCGTAAATAAAATGTGTTGAGTGCGTCGTTAAATAACACATTTCTTTTTTTCTTATAAATTACATAAAATGAAAAAATATATTTATGGAAACTATATAGTACTATAGACGGGGAGAGGATCACACTTGTCAACAAATATAGTTCCAATGATAACCCAGATCTTTATGAAAACATTTAAAAATTAATTTAAGAATTTGAAATTGAAAAAATATATTATATGTTGGGGACTTCAATTTTGTGATTAATCAAAATTTAGATACCAAAAAAAGAGGCACATATTAACAGTCCTAAAGCCAAAGATAAAATATTAGACAATGTCGAAAGATTTGGTTTTAAGGACCCATTTCGTGAACTTCATCCGTAATTGAAAAGGTATACTCTAGATCTATTCGATTTTAAAGCATCAATAAAACAATGGATAAAAATATGTTTTATAATAATTCTGAAGTCTAGAATAATGCAAAATGGTTTCTTATTTGAAAGTTTTAACTTAGAAAGAGCTGCAGACAAGGCGATCCCCTCTCCCCCTATATTTTTATAATCTGTACTGAGGTACTTGCGATATTTATTGTACTGTTGGGCTGTTTTTAAATACCCCCTTCCCCCAACTTTGTTGTTGTTGTTGATTTTTTTTTTTTTTTCTGTGGATATTATTTATAGTATTTACATTTTTATAATTAAAAGCACTGCCACACCTTTTCTAGAGTGTGACATATCTTATTAATAAAATATCGATTTATAATTACATATACTTTAAGCATAGCCTTTACCAGAATTTAACTTATGTTACTAATTGATACAAAGGCCAACGCAAATGTACGTTTTAGCTATCAGCAGTAGCTCAGTGTCCTGATACTTCTATATTAACGGTCGTGGTATGTGCTGTCCTGTGTGTAGAGAAATGCATTCAAAAGACCCGTTGCTATTCTGTAGTTCAGCCTATAAGGCAGAAGCGGGTTTCTTCTCTCACGCTCAAGACAAAGTCGCAAAAAAACCCACCCCAATATGTACTGAGAAGCCTGTAGCTTAAAGCAATAAATTTATATATTCGTAGTTTAAAAATGTGCTGTGGTGTCATTAAACAAACAGTTCTTTCCTTTCGTACTTGGAAATGGAAATGTTTTATTTAACGACGCACTCAACACATTTTATTTACGGTGATATGGCGTCGGACATATGGTTAAGAACCACACATATATTGAGAGAGGAAACCCGCTGTCGCCACTTCATGGGCTATTCTTTTCGATTAGCAGCAAGGGATCTTTTATATGCAACATATCATAGACAGGACAGCACATACCACGGCCTTTGATGTACCAGTCGTGGTGCACTGGCTGGATTTCCCACATGGAACCGCGACTAGAATACATAACTAAATATAGGAAAGAAAAGAGTTACGTAAACATTTTAGACTTTGGGGAAATCACTGACATACTAGTAATTATTATTGCTGGAAGTTTTTCAGTCAACATGAAACTAATTTCCGGCAGTGTGGCTGTTCCAGTTACTGCCGTTTCAGACGAAGAGTTAATTTGCATAATATTATGGCCTGCACGACGTATCACTGACCTTGGTCTTTGGTGTATGTATTAAGCAAATGTAAAAATGATGTGCAACACATGACCATCTAGATTATGACATTGCAAATACACGTGTGTGTGTGTGTGTGTGTGTGTGTGTATTTGTATTTGTGTATTTTCATGTGTTTGCCTGTGTGTATGCGTGTGTGTGTCACTGTGTGTGTGTGTGTGCGCGTCACGGTGTGTGTGTGTCTCACTGTGTGTGTCAATGTGTGTGTGTGTGTGTGTGTGTGTGTGTGTGTGTTTATGTGTGTGTCTGTTTATGTGTGTGTGTCTGTCTGTATGTCTATGTATGTGTGTCACAACGTGTGTGTGTCACTGTGTGTGCGTCACTGTGTGTGTCACTGTGTTTGTGTGTGTGTGTGTGTGTGTTTGTATGTATGTTTGTGTGTAT
>NC_054699.1:20010952-20045952 GCF_016097555.1 Gigantopelta aegis | reverse complement strand
TTAAATAAAACATTTCTTTCTTTCTGTAGCCAAACGATATCGAAGAATGGTATACGACGCTAAGAAAATTATTGCATCTTTTCCTTCTTTCGTTCCTTATTTCTTTACTCTTTTTGTTTTCTCTCACTTTAAAAAAAAGAAAAAAGTCAATGCCCTAGAAGAGTTTAAAGTAATATTTCTTCGTACCAGATATGTCTGTGTAATTACCTGTATATGTTGCTATTAATATATATACTATGTATTGTAGTGATTTAGGGCCCTAACACTACGTACTCTTCTGGGACAATAAAGATTACTTAATAATAATAATAATAATAATAATAATAAAAAAAAAAAAATAATTTAAAAAAATGGTTGCAGGCGAACAAGTCTAAATAGTAAATAACAAAATATACTCGAGACTCCAACTTTAATGTTGCTGGTTTATTCTAAATGGTTAAATAATTAAAAAAATATATATTCGAGATTACAGAGTTAATGTCGATAGTCTATTCTAAACAGTTAAATAATTGTTAAAAATATATCCAAGACTGTAGCTTTAACATTATTTCTTCAACAGCGTCCTGTAAACACTGGCAACATAAACGTGTTTCTTCAACAACCACGTCACCGTCACCACTACAACGACAATAACATATATATGCCGAACACATTTAAAAGACAGAATAAGAAAAGATTAACATGTTTTCAGAAGTAATCTAGACCCATACTAAAAACGTTTGCGAAACATACAATTCGTTATGCTATAATTGAATAATTGTATACAATAGTGCATGGTAAAAGGTTCGGTTTTCCTCTCACTGAGTTCAATAACTTGGCAATAGCGTTCATAGATACCCGACACAAACAGACCTTGGCAAATCCACCTGTTGTGAAACCAGCCAGCGCCGGTGGTGTAGTGGTTAGGCAATCGGCCTAAAGGCTGGTAGGTAATGGGTTCGCGTCGGATCAGGAGTAGGAATGGAAAATTATTTTTATTAACTTAATTTTGTGAGAGAAGAATAATGGAAATACGTGGTGAAAAGGTTTCAGGCCAGCTTATTATTATTATTATTATTTTTTTTTTTTTTTAAAGATTTTAGCCCGAATGTCTGCTTCGTTTCTGCCCTAATGAGAAGACTTGTTCCAGCACTGTAGTTGGGAGAGCAGCGCATCCCCACCCCACTCCACCCCTCCCCACCCCACCCCCGTCTCATACGCTTAAGATTAGTCCCTATTTTCTTATTTGGAACCATGTGACAGACACTTTCGACGCCTACTCATTATACTCGTCCCAGCAATTTCTACTTGCCTGGGGCGGGAGGCAAGGAGGGTAAGGGGGAGTGTTGTATCAACACACACACACACACACACACACACACACACAGAGAGACACAGACACAGACACACACACACACACACACACACACACACACACACACACACACACACACACACACATACACACACACACACAGACACACACCACCCCCAGCCCCGGAATCCCAGAATTGGTTCCAACCCATAGCTAGTTGTAACGTAGGTGGTTTTTGAGTTTGGGCGTGCCTATCGACTGGAGTATAGCTGGGGAAGGAAGGAAGGAAATGTTTTATTTAATGACGCACTCAACACATTTTATTTACGGTTATAAGAAGGAAGGAAGGAAATGTTTTATTTAACGACGCACTCAACATTTTATTTACGGTTATATGACGTCACAGATATAGAGAGAGGAAACCCGCTGTCGCCACTTCATAGGCTACTCTTTTCGATTACCAGCAAGGGATCTTTTATATGCACCATCCCACAGGCAGGATAGTACATACCACGGCCTTTGTTACACCAGTTGTGGAGCACTGGCTGGGACGAAAAATAGCCCAATGGGCCTACCGACGGGGATCGATCCTAAACCGACCGCGCATCAAGCGAGCGCTTTACCACTGGGCTACGTGCCGCCCCCAAATTTACGGTTATATGGCGACAGATATATTATGGTTAAGCTCTACACATATATTGAGAGAAGAAACCCGCTGTCGCCACTTCATGGGTTATTCTTTTCGATTAGCAGCAAGGGATCTTTTATATGCACCACCCCACAGATAGGATAGCACATACCTTTGTTACACCAGTTGTGGAGCACTGGCTGGAGTAGCCGGGGGATGGGTGGTCATGGGGGCCATGACAACGCCTCTAATCACACCTCTTTGTTTTTCCCAACACCTGTTATATTTGCCCGACGCCCCATAAACATGACTGTGTGGGTGCCCCCCAATATAAAACTGACGCCAACGCACCTACCCCACCCCTCGGTTTCTACGGGCCTGCCGTTTCTTTCCGTTTATATTACTGACAGGTGTTGCCTATAAAAACGTATATTACTACACATTGAATCGTTAAAACTCGCTCTGGGAGGGAGCCGGTACCGGTATGCGAACCCAGTACCTACCAGCCTTATATCTGATGGCTTAACCACAACACCACCAAGGCCGGTATCTGGACAGTATAGGATCAGAATATTTTTAAAAGTAAAAACGCGCAACTTTTAGCTAATCGTAGTGGTCATGAATGAAAGAAACGTTTTATTTAACGACGCACTCAACACATTTTATTTACGGTTATATGGCGTCAGACATATGGTTAAGGAGCATACAGATATTGATAGAGGAAACCCACTGTTGCCAAGTCGGGGTGGGAGAATAGAGGGGATCATGGGCTACTCTTTTTGAATAGCAGCAAGGGATCTTTTATATGCACCATCCCACAGACAGGGTAGTACATACCACGGCCTTTGATATACCAGTCGTGGTGCACTGGCTGGAACGAGAAATAGCCCAATGAGCCCATCGACGGGGATCGATCCCAGACCGACCGCGCATCGAGCAAGCGCTTTACCACTGGGCTACGTCCCGCCGCTCCTGGTCATGAATGCGTGGTGTCTAAAATACGTGATTCAAGCTGTTTGGAGTTGTCTCCCTTCAAACACCTGCAGTTAAAACTATGACCATTGAGGGTATACGAAATGATTATTGCGAATTACGAATGTAAAAACTAATTGCAATATAAAATGTTATATAAAATTCGTTTTAAGACGATTTTTTTTATCGTGATGGTTTGCGCCAAAATCACAGGATATACAATCCACAGATGCAATCACTGCACTTTCCCCTCTGTTTTTTCAAGCGAAATAGACCAACAAAATAGCCCGAATAAGGGGAGAAGACGAAGTGGTATTGGTCGATATTTAAATTGTTATTTATAGATGAAATGTCACCTGGACATGGGAGTCCACGCAATGCTGTTAGATCTACTGGTAGACCCAGTAGTGCTAATTTTAATCAGATTGTGTAATTGAATGCAATCACAATCAACAGGGGGTGGGGGCTCCCCCAGAAAGAAAATAGGTTACGTTTAGGGTTGGGGTCAAGAACAGCATACAGTAATGATAAGAATAATTAATTTTGTCAAAATGTTAACTTAAAAAAAAAAAAATCCACAAATATTTTAAGTTATGACGCCATACCCAAACCCTGTCAACGTCCCTAACCTGCGTTTGTGATGCTTCAGAAACTGTTTTATTTAACGACGCACTCAACACATTTTATTTACGGTTATATGGCGTCAGACATATGGTTAAGGACCACATAGAGTTTGAGAGGAAACCCGCTGTCGCCAATACATGGGCTACTCTTTCCGATTAGCAGCAAGGGATCTTTTATTTGCGCTTCCCACAGGCAGGATAGCACAAACCATGGCCTTTGTTGAACCAGTTATTGATCAATAAAAATGGTTTAACCTACCCATTGAGCCCTGCGGAGCACTCAAGTTTGGAGTCGGTATCTGGACAAAAATCCCATGCCTGACTGGGAATAAAATAATCCTAACGACAAAAACACGACGCCACTATGCGAAACGAACCTGCACTGTACTTACTTGTGTTATTAAGCGTTGGTACCGCTTAACAACATGTAAATTTAATGTCACGATTGGAATAAATATAATGTATAAAAGATCCCTTGCTGCATAATAAAAGAAAAAATGTAGCGGGTTTCTTCAGATAACTATATGTAAAAGTTACCAAGTGCTTGACATCCAATAGCCGATGATTAATAAATCAACGTGCTCTAGTGGTGTCTTTAAACAAACCAAATCAAATCAAAATCTCGCTCAGTTGATGAACAATATAAACCAAAAGCGTCTATGTAAGGAGAAAAGAGAAAAGCTATCTGCTTTAACAACATCTGTATTAGCAATAATATTTGCAATAGCAACAACATCCACAATAACATCTACAACAGCAACATCTGCAATAACAACATTGGCAATAACAACATCTGCATTAATAACAAAATCTTCTATAATATCTGCAATAACAACATTGGCAATTACAACATCGGTAATAATAACAAAATCTGCTATAATATCTGCAATAACAACATTGGCAATTACAACATCTTCAATAATAACAAAATCTGCTATAATATCTGTAATAACAACATCTTCAATAATATTTGAAAAAAAAACCCCATCTGCTATACCCACATTTGTCATAACAACATCTGCAATAACTACATTTGTCATAACAACATCTGCAATAACTACATTTGTCATAACAACATCTGCAATAACTACATTTGTCATAACAACATCTGCAATAACTACATTTGTAACAACAGAAACATAAGAACAGCAAAATCTGCGACAACATCCATGATAACAACATCTGCAATAACACCAACATAACAACAACAACACTAACATCAAGTGACAATAATAACATCATAAATATTATGATGCATTCAGAGGCGGATCTATGGGGGCCCCAGTGGCCCGGCTGCCCCTTAAATTTTGCGACAGATATAATTTTATTACAGTGAAACTCCTCTAAACCGGACACCCTCGGGACCAAGTAAAAGGGACCAAGTATCCGGTTTAGAGATGTTCTCTTCTGTACAGATGTTTTAAAGGGGGCCACACAAAATGTCCAGTTTTGAGGGAATTCCGGTTTACAGAGGGTCCGGTTTTGAGAGGTTTCACTGTATATATATATTAATTTTCACCCCCCTCCAAACCTCCCCCAAAGTTCCCTTGGCATTCCGCCTCATGTCATTGGGGCCCCCCTAAATGGATTGTCTGGATCCGCCACTGACATTAAATTGAATTTGTTTTTTTTTAAATCGTCCAAAACGACTCCCGTTTCCCGAATTGTGTTGTTTTCGATTCGTATATGTTTGGGTTGTTTGTTTATTTGTTGCTTCTGTTTAATATTTTTTATTTTAAGTTTATTTTTTAAATATTTTATTTTATTTTATTTTTATTTTATTTTTTTCTTCGGTGAGATGGTGGTTTGATTTTGTGTTTTACTTTTTCTTTTCTTTTCTTTTTTCTTGTTTGTTTGTTTGAGTAGATTAACCACTCTTTATTAATCACACATCCACACATTATTCCGATAATTATATCACAATATTTCGTGTGGTTTTATTTTTAAAAGAAAATTGTTTTTGACTTTATTTTCGTTTTCGTTTTCTCCTCTTTTTTTTTCTCCTCATTTGATTTGGCCTTCACCGGTGAGTCTTTTATAAATGCAACACGTCTCAACTGTTTGCACTGTTTTTCTTTAATAATGTTTTTATTGTGTGTTGATGTTCTTCTTCTTCTGTTCGTTCCTTTCATTCGTAGGTTGTTGCATAAGCCCCCTATTTCTATTTCGCGCCACTTCGGCTAGAGCGTTCAGACTTCAGCTGTGATGTTTGTAGAGTTATCTCTTCCTACCTGCAACGTATCAACCGACATAAACGCCACGGATATAAATACTACCACCCCTTACACTTAAAGTGAATCAGAAATAAATGGGGTCAAACATTTATAACCAATCACAGGACTTGTGGTGTTCACTTCTCTATCAAAAGTTGGGTGCACCTCCAACTTTGACCCAGCCGGAAGTTATTTGGTTTAGTACTACCTATACTGATAACATACATTTTTCAAAAAGTGTCCAGCTATGTGACTTTATGACAACCAGGATCTGGTGTATTCTGACATAAACTGACAACCTCACTGAAACTGTTGTTTCTACAGGGCAACCTAATATAATGTACACCTCAAAAAGCATATATATTGCATATAGTTTTGTACAAATGCAATATGTCATATTAAACAACAAAATGTTTTAAAATAAAACTCCTGAAGATATTTACTTTCAGTTGGGTGTTTGTACTCAGGTATATATGTAGAGACAACAAAGATAGTTAGAGTACCTCTATCCCTTTAAAAAATTCCATTAAAACACATGCACTTGATTGACCCCTAGATTATGAAGTCCTTAACAGGCACATCAAAGAAATATCAGTATTAAAAAAATACACTGTCTGAGGAAGGAAACACAAACATGACTGTACCTGTATGATGTAATGACTTAATGTCCTAAACATTAGTGTTGGGAGGAAATCCTGTATGCTGGGTTGGGTGTCTTCAAGTTACCAGGTGTGGGAATTTCAAATTCATCGGCCATGCTGATTTTCATAATGAACCATCAAAACTATTGACAGCCACCAATATTCCTGACTATATTTTATTTATAGCCTACTGTAGTTGGAGGTTTTAATAGTTGTGATATCTGGAATAATCATGCAGCTTTAACACATTTATTTTTGATTAATTACTGAAAAAAACTATTTTTAAATGACAAAATTACCCGAACATTTATTTTCTTGCATTATTTTCTAATCCGGATGAATACAATATGTACATTAGATGTATTCCTACAATCTGTAATCCAGCATTTTATTTAGCTAGTAACATTAAGTAATACAGCTTTAACAATAAAATAAATTATCAACTTAAACCAAGGCAGATAATAAAATCTGAAAAAGTTGGTTCTGAATCTAGTATAAACTCAAAATGCTTTTCATGAGAGCTAAGTGATTATTAAGAAAAAAAAATGATCTGGAGATCTAAGTATATGTTTAACAACCTTATTGTTATGTACAAATAAGAACAGAAGGCACAATAGTGACAACAAGTTTAATTATGTTTTTGGTAAAGTTTTTCTTCAAATTTACTTTAAATTTTGCATAAAACTACAAATTTGTCTAAAATATAACTTAGCACCCTATAAATATGTCAAAATGACAATAAAAATCAACTTCTTTACAAATTTGAGTTTTCAGAATTTCATACAGAATAAATTAACAATGTTAATGGAAACTAAAGACATTAACCGACTATTGTCACATGCTATTTTTAATATAAAAATAAATTGCTATTAAAATCTTAGTTCAGGTTGCCTATATATAATACCATATTTAAGAGTAGTTGTATATGGCAAGTCAAATACCATGTAAAAAGAAATTATTGCAATCTTTACAGTATGAATTATAGGCCAAAACCAACTTTTCTTCAGTGCTAACTTTGATTCAAACTCAATTCAGAGCCATGTACAGAGATTATTGTCAAGGTCAAGGTCATTGTGAACTTGCATGATCGAGTGATGGCTAATTAATCAACCAGTATAGTTTAATTAAATAAAATGACAAATTTATAATATTTTTTATTATGCACTGAATATGTGCTATAGGGTGTATACTACCAAATCAAATCCCATAGACGACAATAGTAACATATGTGGCTAAAACTCCTACCTGCAACTATCAACCGACATAAACGCCACGGATATAAATACTACCGCCCCTTACACTTAAAGTGAATCAGAAAAAAATGGGGGTCAAGCTGCTCGTTTCTGAAATAACGGGTAGCGTCTATGACTACCCTAGTTTCGCACAAAATTCGAGTACTTTTTTTTACAGGTACCCCATACATGTTTCAAGCACAAGGCTACTTGATACATTGGTACTAGATGAAATAAAATTGCACATTTTTTTTTACCCAGATGAAACTATTATTTTATACTACCAACACGCTCACATTTATAACCAATCACAGGACTTGTGGTGTTCACTTCTCTATCAAAAGTTGGGTGCACCTCGAACTTTGACCCAGCCGGAAGTTATTTGGTTTAGTACTACCTAGAATGGTTGCTTTACAGGGCTGATGAATCCATTCACGTTAATTAGAATGGTTGTTTTACAGGGCTGATGAATCCATTCACGTTGATGTTTATTATTCATCTTTCATCATCCATGCACCTTTAACACTCAACAGCTGACATATATTTTTAGTGCTGGAAAGTGCATATAAAAATCTCTTGCACCGGGATTCCGTCCTTACTATTGACCAAATGTCAAAATAATCAGGGGCGAAAGCTGAATGAGGCGGGGGTGGATGGGGTGGGTGTCGGACGAACCCACACTCCACGCGTTGATTTTGACCCTCGCACATCAAAATGACGCCGAGCTTTAGCGAGTGAAAATGAAAATTATTTCACGAGGGCAATAAACATGATACGAAATGGTAGCGAGTTTAATATCCTATTTATTACCCATAATCGATCAAAATTTAGAAAATTTGTTTCTAATTTTCATTATTATTCATACTTACCTAGTACTAGCACAACAATGATGCTATACAACCTGAGTCATCTCCTCCACTGCAGAATTGTCTTCCCTTGCCGGATGTATATCCATATCCACGCATGGGCAGACCATCGTCAGTCCGTATTGACCGAATCCAGGGAAGACCTAGGGGCGGGTGGGAGGTTACCGTTGTTGTGCTAGTACTAGGTAAGTATGAATAATAATGAAAATTAGAAACAAATTTTCTAATAGTCTTATTCAACTTACTGTACTAGCACAACAAGTATGCTATAACGGACGTGATTTAACACCGTTAGAGCACGTGAATTCAACATTAATGGGAGGAGGTAAGAAAACATGAGGACTTACCCATTCGACCAACGTGAATCGTCTCAAGTAATGACAAGGTGTAAGACAACCAAGACATACGAGGTATAAAAGTCTAAGTGACTATTAATTATCAATACCCGAATTGATAAACATCTTCCACCCCCCGCGTGAGGTAAAACCATCTCACAAGTGAAAAGAAACACTAGACTGCCCCAAATAGCAACCACACCCTTTCCCGAAAAGGTGGCTCAACTATCTCCCGACACGACCTGTAGGAGCTGCCTACCGGAATAGAGGTCTCCCTCGTCTCGTGGCTCGTCGTACAGAAACAACCTGCTGACCAGCAATGTCTAGTACCATCGGGACCAACTGCCATGTCACGAAAATAGAAGCGGTCGAACGTATGTCGACCCTTCCACACTCCTGCATTCATCACCTTGATAATATCCAAGGAATCGTGAAAATTCAGGGAAACTGAGATCGCTCGAATCTCATGAGGCCGAACTGAGAAGTTCCACAGAACATGATCTCCTGCCGTCTCATACACCAGCTTGATGGTTTCAGCAATCCATGGAGACAGTGCATTCTTAGTAATATCACCCGGCTGTTTAGTGTAAGAAATAAGCAGCCTCTTCTTCCCACCACGAAGAAGTGTAGTACAATGCAGATAATACTTTAACGCCCTGAGATGGTCAGAATTATCAGAAGGCAACGTACGAGACAAACTTTGAATGATTGCCTGAGGAAACTCCTCTCCTGGCGCCTGGTTCTTAGCCACAAAGATGGGATCAGTCCGCAACATAACCGACCCATGAGGGTTATAATCGACCAAATCATGCAAGAAAGCATGAATCTCAATAATACGGCGACAAACTGCAAGAGAGACCAGGAAAAGCGTCTTCCAAGTCAAAAGTCGAAGAGTGGCAAACCGCAATGGCTCATAAGGCGGACCCTTGAACGCATGAAGAACCAGAAAGACGTCCCATTTTGGCAAAATGGAAGGCCTCTCAACCGTGGATTGCAAAGATTTGAGTAAATCGTGCAATACGAGATTCGTGGAAAAGTCTGTCCGACCACACTGCCTGAGAGTAGTGAAGATGGCCAACGAACCCAAGCGCTCCAGTGGCATTGGTAAACTCACTCAGTTGACCGGCGCTTCGAAGAGGAGAGGAGTTCAGAAATTCGTTCCAAAAAGCCTCTGCCTCGCAGGGAAAACTCGACAACCTCCACGCGTGAAGCTCCTGCACTAACAGTGACAGAAGCTGAGGAAACCATGGTTGGGCTGCCCAACCCGGCGCCACGAGCGTCACTCAACACAGTTGCATTCCGATCTTGGCCAGAACCTTGCTGAGTAAGACTGGGGGCGGGAAGGCATACAGATCGAAACCCCGTCCAGTCTATGTTCAACACATCGTACTCCAGAGCCAGAGTATCGGGAACCGGTGACACAAACACCGGTAACTGGTGGTTCAGCCTGGTCGCGAACATATCCACTTGTGGACTCCCCCACAATAGCAGAATCCTGCCCGCAACCACCTTGTGCTCCCGAGAAAGACGCTGAGCCAGCGCCGTGAAATTATGGAGGCGTGCATCCGTCGGTCTAACGGATGCCTCCACAAGGTTGAAGACAACTCCGAGATACGTGAAAACCTGAGCTGGCACCAGCTCTGACTTCACCCAATTGGGAATAAATCCCAAGTGAAGTATCATGTCGATGACCAGACTCACGCCTGTCAGACATGCCTGCTGAGACGAAACTGGAATCAACCAGTTGTCTAGGTAGTTGTGCATGCAAATGCACAACAAATGCACACGGCCTACCACAGCCTTGACTACACGAGTAGTCATTTTCATGGAAGGAACGACCACGAATGCATTCAGCAGCTTGAGGTTGAGAATCGGTCTCCACTCACTGAATAGTGGGAACAGCCACCTCCGCTGGGAAAGCGTCAGCGCATACAAGTCGGACTTCGTTACTTACGAATTGCAGAACCATTGCATAATCGAAATCTTCCGACTCCAAACTCCTGAAGGGAAGAGACGGGAACAAACCTCCGTCCATGTGTCACCCCCGCATCGCCAAAACGATCATGGGTGGAAACAGACATCGACCGCGCTGGAAAACCAGGCGGCGGCGGAACAGCCGACACGACTGGAGTCAAAGGCTCAGACACAAGTCCCACCTGTGGCGTAGCACGGAGCCACAAGAGAAAGTTTTCAAACAAACTTTCTTGAAAACCTCCGGGCCGACCCTGAGAAACTACAGGAACCAAAGGCTCCTGCCACCTCTGCGAAGGGTACCGCCATGAACCTCTACCCCGGTCTGACGAGGTAGGCAAAGCAGCACCTAAAAAAGCCGCTGTCTCCCGCACACCTGGCGTAGCTGATGGCGGAACCTCCGGAGCCAGAGGAACCGGCCCCTCCGGGTAAACATACACATAGGGAGGACTCAACGAGTCCTTCCCCCGGTGTGCAACGTGAGGATCCGCCTGCCCCCGACAGCATCCCCACGGCTTCACCCTGCAATGGGCGGAACCTCGGATTTCGAAACCACACGACTCACCAAACTGGAGCCGCTCCAGTCGGCTTCCATCCACAGGATGAGAAAAAGGGGGAACCTTGGCGGCAGAAGCCACCACAGCCTCCTTGTGCACAACCCGTGTTGACACCACCTCCGCCGTCGGAGATACAGGTGCCTTCGTCGGAGCAGCCTCCCCGACAGGTAACCGATTCTCTGCTTCAGCCGAAACAGAGAACTTTAGTGAACCAGCAACGCCATCCGAATGGCAGTGTGAAGAGGAGGCGTTCTTACGCCTACCACCCTTCCTCGCACGAACAGTGCCCCCGGACTTCTCGGAAGCCGGCGGCACCTCCGATGTTGCCTCCTCGCTCTTTTCTCCCTTTCGTTTATGAACATCTCTCTCCTGTCCGCCTCCCGGACCTGGCGACGAAATTTCGTCCAAATGGACAAAGGCCATGTCGCGCAAACCTCGCACTGTTGGTCAAATGAACAGGCCCTACAGGACCGACACAACAAGTGCGAATCGAACCGGGGAAGCCGCTTGCCACAGCCGGCTTCGGCACACACGGTCAACCTCACGGTTGAGCCCGATGAGGCCGTGTCAGACATTCTGAAATAATTCGTAACCCCAATTATCCCCAAAACAACGTATGTCTTGGTAAGGGCTAAATCAAATAAATAAACAAAAATACACTTTAATAAAACGTTTCATGTGAGACAATTAACGAAAAACCGAAAAGTTTGCAGAGCTCGTTAACAGTACGTCTACAATGGAGGACTGCAGAATTGAGAACGATGGTCTGCCCATGCGCGGATATGGATATACACCCGGCAAGGGAAGACAATTCTGCAGTGGAGGAGATGACTCAGGTTGTATAGCATAGTTGTTGTGCTAGTACAGTAAGTTGAATAAGACTATTATATCACTCATCTCGTTTCGTTAACGTTCCTGTAAGGTTGTAGTGCGCCAATTGATGACGTCATCGTGTGACGTCAAAAGTGTTATGTCCCACTTGGCATTCTAGTGGGACATATCACTTTGATATGTACCAAGATATTTTTAACCATATGGGTTATAAAACCGCATTTGGAGCCAAAATGCCATCGCGGTGAACTAGGATGTGCATTCTGATTTCAAATTTTAAATATGCCTCTTATTTCAGTATCAAATATACCCACTTTTTTGGTGCAATCCATGCTTTAAAAACCCCCAAACAAATTCAAAAAAAGAAAGAAAGAAAAAAAGACTTGTTGTCGAATCAATTCTGGAACTTTGGTCTGACCAGAGACGGACTGGATAGGGTCTTTTTTTTCTTCTTTTTTTTGCCTGACAGTTATATCATGGGTTTGATCTTCATCGCTATTGTCTTCGGAGCGTATTTTCCCCACGTGGCTCCGTTCCGTTGCCAACGGGGAGCCCGGCCGATGTTGTATAAATCACCCGAGATCCGTGAGGGGTGAAAATCCCACGGCGCCCGGCGGATTTTTTTCCAATAATTTGTTCGGCAAAATCTTCAGGCGACCGCCAGATAACCGGTCAGTTTCCGGCAGGCCGCCGGGCGGGGCCCTAGCCACATGTCTACAGGATTGCCTCGACCTAAAATCGCGCTTGGAAAATGGCAGATTTGGGAGTCAGGTTTTCACGCCCGCGGGATTCGGGCGACCCCTAAAAATGCCCTTTTTGGCCTGTTTTAGGAGTCGCGCGGTCGCCGCGACCGATATGTGAGGGCCGCTTAAATGGGGAAACTGGAAACCACCATTATTGCAACTTTGACATAGCACCTTTAAGGCTGGTTTCCATAAAATTTACAATTTAGCAGCGAATGCAGGATTTTGTAAAAAAAAAAAAAAAAAAAAAAAAAAAAAAAAAATATATATATATTCTAAAAAGAATAATTTGGAGTTTGTTGAAGGAATGAGCCGAAATCCCAAGGAATAGAAGAGGTTTGTAGGAATAACGGAATAAGATCGACGCAGACCGACGCAGATCGACGCAGACCGACTGAACTGAACTGAACTGAACTGAACTTTATTTACACTCAGGCCGTAGTCTACGGCATATGAGGATATATATACATACAGCAGTCAGTATAATTGTAACACGATGGTGGGTGTACATAAATGTACATAAATACAATAAATACATATTAATAAATAAAAAAATACAGAGAATATCAGCCAGAGGATTTGAAAGTATTCATAATTAGATTACAAAATATAAAAAGGACAGCAGCTTTCTTAGAGTTGAATAATTTATAAAATTTATATATATTTGGTTTAGACTGACAGAATGATGGTAAGTAACGCTTTCTTTCATTCTTAAAAAACAAGCATGTAAATATATAATGAAACTCATCTCCGATATCGTAATTATTACACAATGGATATATTCTATTTTGTAGTGGTACATTTTTCCATCTGCCCGTTTCAACTGGAAGATTATGGTTTGATAATCTGAAGCGTAATAATGGACACCAATGTTTTCTCTCTATAATTGTGATGTATGTCTCAAATTCAACAGTATTTTAAAATAATTTATAATTTGAAGCTTTGGATGAGTTATCAATATAAGTATACCATGATTGTAAGTACTGATCCGTAAGCTTTGCATTAATATACGTTTTCAACATGGAAGCACTAGTAATAGAGTTGCATTGTGATAACCATATATATGTACAACCAATATCATCTAAAACAGATTTGACATACATAATCCATTTGTGATTATAAAAGTTATTATTAACATCATTCAGTAATAATGTGTACACCAATAATGACAACTTGGACTGTTTTCCAGTAATTAGTCGATACCAGAAAATGATCATTCTTATTTTTACGGTAATATATACCGGGTAACGTCTAAGTTCTCCATATAATATATACAATGGTGTAGATTTTTTTACAGGTAATAACAATTTTATACACTGGTTACATAATTTTTCAGTTAATGACAAATTTTCAAAACCCCATATTTCGCTGCCATATAATAGGACTGGTAAAACCATGCAGTCAAATAATTTTAGTTGGCACTGGATAGAAATATTATGACATCTGCCTTGTCGAAGAATAAAAAACATAGCCTTTTGTGCTTGTGTATATAACATGTTTCTTGCCTTAGTAAATCTATTCGATTTGTGAAATATAATACCAAGATATTTATAACTTTCTACGTTATCAAGCTTTGATTTTCCAAGGTAAAACACCTTTTTGTAATCTTTCTTGTTCCCACTAAAGATTAAGACCTTTGTCTTGTTACAATTTACTGTTAGTTTCCATTTCGTGCAATACGAATCAAATATATTCAGAGAGTTTTACATATCTTGGTAATTATCTGCAAGGAGTACAGTGTCATCAGCATAGAGTAAAACAAAAAGAACAATTGACGTATGGATTAAAGAATCACTGAATAATTCGCCTATGCCTATACCATGGCAGTCATTCATTTTAAATGTATCTTCAATATCATTAAGAAACAAAGAAAATAACAAAGGGGATACATTTTCACCTTGTCTTACACCAACACAGCAGGGAAAATAATCTGTCATAGAATTATGTGCGCTGACACAAGATTTGATATTCTGGTACATATTATAAATTACTTGAAAAAATTTACCATTTATACCATTTTTAAGTAATGTATCCCAAAGTCCAATTCTCCAAACTGAATCAAAAGCTTTGTTAAAATCTATAAAAGTACAAAAAAGTGTTTTCTTCCGTGCTTTCATGAGTTCTATTAATCCATATAGTGTAAAGACATGATCATTTGTTGAATAATCTTTCCTGAATCCTGCTTGAACTTCAGATAATATATCATTCGTTTCTAGATACAACTTTAGTCTATTATTTAACACGGCAGTAAACAGTTTTCCATGACAACTGAGTAGTGTAATAGGTCTATAATTTTCAGGATTATCTTTATCTCCACTTTTATAAATTGTCTTGATTATACCAACTAACCATGAGTCAGGGAAGATACCGTTTTCAAATACTAAATTAAAAAGTTTGACATATACAGGAATCATACAGTCAATAGTTAATATAGTCATTAATTTTGTTGTCGAGACCCGAAGCTTTGTTAGTCTTAAGTTTTTTAACAACTGTAAGTATTTCTTCTTGTAATATAGGGCTATCTAAGATACAGTTACTTTCTAAATCTTTAATAAAGTCTGGTTCGAGAGTTGTGTCAACATTGCTGTTTACTTCTTTAAAGTATTGATAAAGTGTTTCTGATGGTGGCAAATTACAGTCACTTTGTTTTTCTTTTAAAAGTTTCCCAAAAGCTCGCGTGTCGTGACGGTTAAGATCTGTGAGTTTCTGTTCTGTTTTCCAGTTATGTCTTTTAATATTACATTCTTGTATCGTTTACTTGAATTTAAAAGTCGTTGTTGTTATCCATTGTATTCGAGTTCTTGTAAGCTGTTCTGGACTCCATGTATTTTCTTCTAAATAATCTACATTGATTGCCGAACCATGGCTTGTTACTCCCGCGCTTGGGTCTAATACTAATTCGTTTGTAGCCAAAGGTATTCACTGCCGTATCCTTGAATACATTACCGATAGTGTCCACTGTGACGTTAAGCTGTTCCTTTGAAAAGTGTTCACTTAGCTGATCTAGGTCCGAGATGATAGTTCTGATAGTTTCTCTGTTTACGTTTTCATTGTAGTTTTCAGCTAAACGATTATTCCATTTTCGTGACTTTAGTTCAGTTTCTTCAAGATCGTCTTCTTGTTGGCCAGTCATTGAAACATCCAATGAAATAATTAGTGGGCTGTGAATGTCCCTTACAAGTAGTTTTACCAGTATATTTATCATCACCAATTCTTCCATTAACAATGTACATATTATTATTTTTACAAACTTCAATAAGTTTATATCCATGACTATTTGGTCTACAATTAGCTTGATTTTTTCTTTCTAGGGAAATTCCTATGTTTAACAAGTTGTTGGGTTCATTCAGAAAATCAGAAAATTCAGTTGAAAATTCTACTGTGTTATTTGTTTCAGTGTCACAAACTACATAATCTGGGAGTGACTGCGTTGTGGCATTAAAATCACCAATGAGAAGAATGTTGTTTTCATTAGATAAGTTGTTAAGTTCACCATGTAAAACATTAAAAGTATCGTTATTAAAATAAGGAGATCCTTCAAGCGGTATATATACAACACCGATAATGATATTTGATGAATTTCTAGATAATATAGTGTTTTTAAGATCAAACCATAAGACATACTCAGATGTATTTTGATGAACATGTACATGCGTAGTTAAATTATTTCTAACAGCTATGCATATACCACCGGATTTTACACATGATTTTAGTGTTTTGTTATTTGTATATACCAGGTATATCTATATTATCAATATCATCGAGTTTGGTTTCAACTAAACATAAATATCATAGTGGTTAATAAAGTTTAAAAATTCTGGTATATACAATCTAGTTTTTAAACCACAAACATTTAAATATACAATATTTACACAGTCACAAATGTTCACCATGTTTGTGTCACGACGTAGTTTTGATTCCTCACTCGATGCAGTTTGGTCATCGCCAGCGTCGATCCCCTGGCTGTCCTAGGCACGCTGTTCCCTCAAGGAGGAGTAGTTGCGAGCTCGCTTGTTGGGATTGTTAGGGGAAAAATATCCGCCCGGTCCCCCCTTCCCCTAACCCTAACTCCAACCCTAACCCCAACCCTAGTCCTAACCCCAGCCATAACCCCAACCCTAACCCTAACCTTAACCCTAACCCTCAACCCTAACTAAAAATAATAATGGAGGGGACCGGGCGGATATTATACCCCATCGCCTGCCTTCGATGAAAAGTTTATCAGCCACTAGCGACGCACGGAGTCCTCTTCGTTTAGCCTCACTAAACTTAGGCCACAAACACTTTCTGCGTTCGACGATCTCGCGAGGAAACTGTTCACTGACGCCGAAATGAGTCCCTTTCAAAACTTTAGAGCTTCTTCTAACGGTTTCTCTGTCTTTATATCGTTCAAATTTGGCAACAATGGGTCGCGGCCTAGCTGGGTTTGTTGTTTTTCTACCGAGACGGTGCACACGATCAAACTAAAAAGTATTTTCATGTTTCATGTTATCCTTGAGAAATTTATGCAACACCTGCTCTGTATCCTCGTCGTCTTTTTCTTCAATCCCATTAAAAATCAGATTGTCTCTCATCGATCGTGTCTGAATGTCTAACACACTCTCATACAACTCTTCACAGTCATGGCGAAAGCTGCCCATATCGTCAAAACTTTTCCGAACCTGGTTTACCTCTTCCTTCATAGTATCAACAACATCCGCCATTTTCTTTCTTTCCGTACGGGCTTCCTCAAAGCTAGCATTTACAAAGCTTATCGATGTTTCTAACTCCGAAATTTCTTGTTACTGTCATGCAACTGAGTTTTAAAATCACTGACATTAAGTTCAAAAAAAGAAAAAAAAAAAAAAAAAAATAAAAAAAAAAAAAAAACAAAGCTTGTAACTGTTGCTCAATGCCTTCTATTTGTCTGTCTTTGGTGAGATGCAAGAAGTGTATTCGATATTTCGTTAAGTTTCTGAAATACCCGATTAGTCCATGGTGGAATCGGGGGGTGGTGTTGGTAACGCTTGTCCCTGTAAACACAGGCTGAACTTGGTACGCTGGGTTACCATCTTCCGGTGAGAGAGTCAACGAAGGATTAAACAAACCTTGCGACTGTGTGTTGGATGAGCTGGTCTGAGAAGCTGACGCCATGTTGTCCTTTGTTTGCTTCGGCTCGTCGTTATTTCCTTTCTGCTTCTCCCTTCTCTTCTTATTCCTTGTTTCGTTGATAAACTGTCGCAGTGTCTGCGTCGATCTGTGTCCATTGCAGCTTTTGTGGAAACCAGTTTAGGGGGTTGGACAAATATGTGGTATTTAATGGCCATTCGTGTAGTATATACGTATATAATGACGTACTTTTTCTTTTCTTTTGTGGTCAATCAGTGCATGTTTTACTAACACTTCAGTTAAGCATAATTGTGAAACTTACTGATATTCCCTCTGAAATAACCCACTTGCAGCCGGAAGTCGTCTTTCTCTGATGCTATGGTGAAGTTTTCATACAGAGCGTAAAATTTCTTATTTAATTTGCCTTCCATGTCAATTCTCAGCTCATAATTACCTTGGCTGGTTATACGGTGGATATTGGTATTTCCTGCAATATAATATAACTCTTATTTTAGGGTACTACCAAATCAAATCTCATAGACGACAATAGTGACATATGTGGCTAAAACTCCAACCTGCAGCATATCAATCGACATAAACGCCACGGATATAAATACTACCACCCCTCACTCTTAAAGTGAATCAGAAAACATTGGGGGTCAAGCTGCTGATTTCTGAGGTAACGGGTAGCGTCTATGACTACCCTAGTTCACACAAAATTCGAGTACTGTTTTTTTACAGGTACCCCATACATGTTTCAAGCACAAGGCGACTTGACACAGTGATACTAGATGAAATAAAATTGCATTTTTCTTTTTTTATCCAGATGAACTTTTTTTTTTTTTTTTTACAACCAACATACATTTATAAAAAAAAATCACAGGACTTGTGGTGTTCACTTCTCTACCAAAAGTTGGGTGCATCTCGAACTTTGACCCAGCCGGAAGTTATTTGGTTTAGTGCTACCTAAAAGGATATTAAACAAGCTTCCGTTTCGTACCATGTGTTTATATATGTCTTTAACCTAAAACCTGGACAGACAGCTTTTTTCATTCAACTTATTTTCGTGCTTATATCCAATTAAAGTTCAAGCACGCTGCCCTGGGCATACACCTCAGCTATCTGGGATGTCTGTCCAAGACAGTAGCTTAGTTGTTAGTGGTTAGTGCGAGAAAAGATGGTGTAGTGGTCTTACACCTACGCATTGAGTCGTTAAAATTCGCTATTAGTGAGAGCCGGTACCGGACTGCGAACCAAGTACCTATCAGCCTTATGCCCAATGGCTTAACCGCGACACCACCGAGGCCGGTCAGACAACTTAGTACAAGTTTGCTACTTTAATCTTAATTTATCTTAATTAAGGGGGCGGAACGTAGGCCAGATATAAAACGCTCGCCTGATGCGCAGTCGGTCTAGGATCGATCCCCGTCGGTGGACCCATTGGGCTATTGGTTTCATACAGTGCACCACGACTGGTATATCAAAGGCCGTGGTATGTGCATGCAAAAGATCCCATGTTACTAATGGAAAAATGTAGCGGGTTTCCTCTTAAAGTCGATAATATGTTAAAATTACCAAATGTTTGACATCCAATAGCCAAAGATTAATAAATCAATGTGCTCAAGCGGTGTCATTAAATAATAATAATAATAAAACTCTAACTTTAATTTTATTTGGATATAAACAAGCGAGGTGTGCTTTGACCATCATACACACTCTCACTTAAGTTAAAACAAACTAATCAATACTGGTATGCGCTGACTGTAAAAAAAATGTTTTAAGTTTTTGTATATTATATCATTCACGTAAATAGAATAGTAAAAAATATGAACAAAACAACATCCTTTTTCCGTACAAACAGTACGAGACAATCGCATAATGACAACAACTGTTAGTTGCTGATCCAGGGGGTTTCATGGGCGAAGGCTGGGGGGTTCTGGCGACTCCACCCATTCCCCACTGAGGGTAAACCAATGTTTTACAGTGTAATACTTTATTAGGCTATTCTATGTGTCCAGACAAATTGTAGACAAAAGGATCCGCCAAGTTCATATTCGACGCCCCCCCCCCCTCCCCACCCTGCCCCCCTCCCAAACCCCCCCCCCCCCCCCCCCCCCCCCCCCCCCCCCCCCCCCCCCCCCCCCACCAATGTCCAGACCACGCTACGCCTATGGGTTCGAGGTTTAAATCTCATTGACCTGTCAAGCAAGCCACCACTTAGCGAGAATTGTGGGTCTGCAAGCAGCATAATGGTACAAACCCCTTCTCAAAAGCCTAAACCCGTCAGGGGCCTAGCTTGGAATTTTCAGTTGGTACGCAGACTTTTTCGGCGATGGAATAGAACGCTATTGGCTGTGCGTTTTCATCATATATTTTAATAATTAAAAATATTTGTAATATCTCAGGTGGTAACATATATATTTCTTTGAATCTCCCCTCCCCGTGCCATTGGCTGGAAAGAAAAAACAACGATCATGAACTCATTATTATCGGGGATCAATGCTTTGTTATTATTTGTCAAGGCTCTGCCAATATTTTATATAGATCAGTAAAAAGTACATAAAATTTATTATATCCGGTAATTGCTTTGGAAGCGTAAAAGATAGCCGTCGCAAGATCAAAGTTTCGAGGGAAAGTTCAGGTACAAAGTTAAAGTTTGTTTTATTTAAAGGGACATTCCTGAGTTTGTTCCATTGTAAGATGTTTCCGACTAATAAAATATTTCTACGATTAAACTTACATATTAAATATATTTTCTTGTTTAGAATATCAGTGTCTGTATATTCAATGTGTTTCTGGTCGTCTTAATATTTGTAAGAAGACCAAACTGGATTCTGTCTTAAAATAATTTCGTACGTACGAAAAAATAATATTTTAGGAAATAAAATGAAATTTAACCTAGTGAAAATATTAGAACGACCAGAAACACGTTTAATATAGAGCCACTAATATTTTATGCAGAAAAATATATTTGATATATGTAATTATAATCGTTAAAAAGTCTGTGTTAGTCGACAACATATTACAAATTGCAGCACAATCATGAATGTCCCTTTAAGACTTTTGGTCTTAAACCATACATTCATTTATTTATCATCGACTATCGGATGTCAAACATTTGGTACAATTGACATACAGTCTTAGAGAGGAAACCAGCAACATTTTTCCTTTAGTAGCAAGGGTTCTTTTATATGCACAATCCGACAGACAGGATAGCACATGCCACAGTCTTTGATATTCCAGTCGTGGTATATTGGCTGGAAAGAAAAACAGCCCAATGGCCCACCGACGGGGATCAATCCTAGACCGACCGCGCATCAGGCGAACGTTTTATAACTGGGCTACGTCCCGCCCCGCTTCACATAAGTGAACGTACAGGACATTCATGTAAGTTGAAATACACATGTGACGTCACTGTATTGTCTGAACGCTCCATTATTTTTCAATGATTACATAACTCTCTATTACTAAGAGTAATATATGTAGATAATATATATATATATATATATATATATATATATATATATATATATATATATATATAGACAAAGTCATTATGTATTGGTGTATTTTAAGTAGAGGAATATCCTCTTAACTCTACATTCCTGAAAAATAATGAGAATGGAGAGTTACTCGGACATTCCCCTATACATAATAATCTTCACTCACCTAACCAGAATTCTTTCTCCAAAGCTCCAAATCCGTCTTTGTATTCTTTCCAAGTTTTGAAGAAATTTTCCGATCCCTCTCCCCGTCGCTGAATAACCTAGTAAAACAAAACAAACCGTTTAAGTTCCTGTTGTTTCACTTCCTGGTCCCATAGCATCGCCACGAGTAATGCTACTAAGCTTTCTCGCTTCGTGGTCTTAAAACATGATTTTCTGACGCTAAACACAAACACACACACATATCCACAGTATAAATACACTTATAATCAACACACACGCACACACACACACACACGCACACACACACACACACACACACACATTCTATAACATCATTTACTGACGCAAAACACAAACAAATATATCTATATAATTAATAAACTCGTAATCAACCCTCCCACCCCCCATTCTATAACATCATTTACTAATGCAAAGCACAAATATATCCATAGTATTAATAATCCCCCCCCCCCCCATTCTATAACAGTTTACTAAGGCAAAACACAAACACATCCACATTATTAATAAACTCATATTCACCATCCCCAATTATATAACTTTTACTAACAAAACCAAACATATCAACATTATTAATAAACTCATAATCATTCATACCCCCCCCCCCCCACGACCTTCTATAATATCGTTTACCGACGTAAAACAGAATTTCATCTATAGTACAAATGTATTAATAAACTGATAATGACTCTCTCTTTCTCTTTCTCTCATTCATTATTTATCTCTCCCTTTATCTCTGTCTCTCTGTTTAGTTTTCTCGCTCAGTCTCTCATATCTCATTCTCTCTCGATCCGTCTCTCTCTCTCTCTCTCTCTCTCTCTCTCTCTCTCTCTCTCTCTCTCTCTCTCTCTCTCTCTCTCTCTCTCTCACACACACACACACACACACACACCATTATATAACAATTTACTAACGCAAAACACAAGCACGTCAATAGTATTAATAAACTCATAATCACACCCCTCCCCCCAATTACATAACATCATTTACTAACGAAAAACACAAACATAAACATATTCACAGTATTAATGAATTCATAATCACTCATCCACCCCCCAACACTACCACCATTATAAAACACAACCACATCCATAGTATTAATAAAATCAATTCACCCCCCTCCCTCATTCTATAACATCGTTTACTGACATAAAACACAACCACATCCATAGTATTAATAAACTCATCATGACACACACACACACACACACACACACACACACACACCATTATATAACAGTTTACTAACGCAAAACACAAACACGTCGATAGAATTAATAAAGTCATAATCACACATACACCCCGCCAATTCTACAACATTGTGTACTAATGCAAAACAAACACACCCATAATATTAATAAACGCATAGTCACTCCCCCTCCCCTCCCAATTCTATAACATCATTTACTAACACAAAACGAACACATCCACACTATTAATAAACTCGCAGTTACTCCCCTTCCCTCCCAATTCTATAACATCATTTACTAACACAAAACAAACACATCCACAATATTAATAAACGCATAGTCACTCTCTCCCCTCCCAAATCTATAACATCATTTACTAACGCAAAACAAACACATCCACAATATTAATAAACTCACAGTCACCCCCCTCCCCTCCCAATTCTATAACATCATTTACTAACACAAAACAAACACATCCACAATATTAATCAACGCAAAGTCACTCTCTCCCCCTCCCAATTCTATAACATCATTTACTAACGCAAAACAAACACATCTACAATATTAATAAACTCACAGTCACTCCCCCTCCCCTCCCAATTCTATAACATCATTTACTAACACAAAACAAACACATCCACAATATTAATAAACGCATAGTCACTCCCCCTCCCCTCCCAATTCTATAACATCATTTACTAACACAAAACAAACACATCCACAATATTAATAAACGCATAGTCACTCCCCCTCCCCTCCCAATTCTATATCATCATTTACTAACACAAAACGAACACATCCAAAATATTAATAAACTCACAGTCACTCCCCCTCCCCTCCCAATTCTATAACATCATTTACTAACACAAAACAAACACATCCACAATATTAATCAACGCAAAGTCACTCTCTCCCCCCCCCTCCCAATTCTATAACATCATTTACTAACGCAAAACAAACACATCCACAATATTAATAAACTCACAGTCACTCCCCCTCCCCTCCCAATTCTATAACATCATTTACTAACATAAAACAAACACATTCACAATATTAATAAACGCATAGTCACTCCCCCCCCCCTCCCAATTCTATAACATCATTTACTAACACAAAACAAACACATCCACAATATTAATAAACGCATAGTCACTCCCCCTCCCCTCCCAATTCTATAACATCATTTACTAACACAAAACGAACACATCCACAATATTAATAAACTCACAGTCACTCCCCCTCCCCTCCCAATTCTATAACATCATTTACTAACACAAAACAAACACATCCACAATATTAATAAACTCGCAGTCACTCCCCTCCCCTCCCAATTCTATAACATCATTTACTAACACAAAACGAACTCATCCACAATATTAATAAACTCACAGTCACCACCCCTCCCCTCCCAATTCTATAACATCATTTACTAACACAAAACAAACACATCCACAATAGTAATCAACGCAAAGTCACTCTCTCCCCCTCCCAATTCTATAACATCATTTACTAACGCAAAACAAACACATCTACAATATTAATAAACTCACAGTCACTCCCCCTCCCCTCCCAATTCTATAACATCATTTACTAACACAAAACAAACACATCCACAATATTAATAAACGCATAGTCACTCCCCCTCCCCTCCCAATTCTATAACATCATTTACTAACACAAAACAAACACATCCACAATATTAATAAACGCATAGTCACTCCCCTCCCCTCCCAATTCTATATCATCATTTACTAACACAAAACGAACACATCCAAAATATTAATAAACTCACAGTCACTCCCCCTCCCCTCCCAATTCTATAACATCATTTACTAACACAAAACAAACACATCCACAATATTAATCAACGTAAAGTCACTCTCTCCCCCTCCCAATTCTATAACATCATTTACTAACGCAAAACAAACACATCTACAATATTAATATACTCACAGTCACTCCCCCTCCCCTCCCAATTCTATAACATCATTTACTAACACAAAAACAAACACATCCACATATATTAATAAACGCATAGTCACTCCCCCTCCCCTCCCAATTCTATAACATCATTTACTAACACAAAACAAACACATCCACAATATTAATAAACTCACAGTCACTCCCCCTCCCCTCCCAATTCTATAACATCATTTACTAACACAAAACAAACACATCCACAATATTAATAAACGCATAGTCACTCTCTCCCCCTCCCAATTCTATAACATCATTTACTAACGCAAAACAAACACATCCACAATATTAATAAACTCACAGTCACTCCCCCTCCCCTCCCAATTCTATAACAAAACAAACACATCCACAATATTAATAAACGCATAGTCACTCCCCCTCCCCTCCCAATTCTATAACATCATTTACTAACACAAAACAAACACATCCACAATATTAATAAACCCATAGTCACTCCCCCCCCCCCCTCCCAATTCTATAACATCATTTACTAACACAAAACAAACACATCCACAATATTAATAAACTCACAGTCACTCCCCTCCCCTCCCAATTCTATAACATCATTTACTAACACAAAACGAACTCATCCACAATATTAATAAACTCATAGTCACCACCCCTCCCCTCCCCAATTCTATAACATCATTTACAAATCACAAAACAAACACATCCACAATATTAATAAACTTACAGTCACTCCCCTCCCCTCCCAATTCTATAACATCATTTACTAATACAAAACAAACATATCCACACTATTAATAAACGCATAGTCACACCCACCCACCCACACAATTATATAACATCGTTACTAAAGCAAAACAAACACATCCACAATATTAATCAATGCATAGTCACTCCCCTTCCCCCCAATTCTATAACATCATTTACTAATCTAAACAAACACATCCACAGCATTAATAAACTCATAGTCACTCCCTCCCCCTCCCAATTCTATAACATCATTTACTAATCTAAACAAACACATCCACAGCATTAATAAACTCATAGTCACTCCCCTCCCAATTCTATAACATCATTTACTAATGCAAAACAAACACATCCACAGTATTAATAAACTCATAGTCACTCCCCTCCCAATTCTATAACATCATTTACTAATCTAAACAAACACATCCACAGCATTAATAAAGTCATAGTCACTTTTATTCTATAACATCATTTACTAATCTAAACACATTGATCCCAGCATTAATAAACTCATAGTCACCCCCTTCCCCTCCCAATTCTATAACATCATTTACTAATCTAAACAAACACATCCACAATATTAATAAACTCATAGTCACTCCCCTCCCAATTCTATAACATCATTTACTAATCTAAACAAACACATCCACAGCATTAATAAACTCATAGTCACTCCCCTCCCAATTCTATAACATCATTTACTAATGTAAACAAACACATCCACAGCATTAATAAACTCATAGTCACCCCATTCCCCTCCCAATTCTATAACATCATTTACTAATGTAAACAAACACATCCACAGCATTAATAAACTCATAGTCACTCCCCCTCCCAATTCCATAACATCATTTACTAATTAAACAAACACATCCACAGCATTAATAAACTCATAGTCACCCCCTCCCAATTCCATAACATCATTTACTAATTAAACAAACACATCCACAGCATTAATAAACTCATAGTCACTCCCCTCCCAATTCCATAACATCGTTTACTAATGTAAACAAACACATCCACAGTATTAATAATTCATAGAACACTCCCCAGCCAATTCCATAAGATCATTTGACCAATGTAAACAAACACATCCACAGGCAATGAAACTCATAGTCACTCCCCTCCCAAATCCATAACATCAGTTTGACTAATCTAAATTAAACACAAATGCCCGAACATAATACACTCATTTATTCACTTGAGCATTACTATATAGGTTTGCAAACGAAAACACTATGGTCTCATTATTGCCCAAATATCTCTATCGTTTTTTCAATTTGAGGATTTGCTCTAAGGTCGTTTTAACCACTCACCATGGAACACGTAACCCACTGTCCTGGACAGACACCACCTTAAAACAGGTGTGTGCCCACAAGCGTGCTTGACAAATATATTTTAATTATCGGTTGTTGTTTGTTTGTTGTTGTTTTGTCTTGTCGGATGCTCCGTTTCAGTGGGTGACCTGTTTTTGGTGGATGCGTCGATTGCGCGCAACAAAGCGCACATTTGTATTTGTGACGACATTGTGTGGAGGGGTGCAGAATAAATAAATGTATGTCACATTCATAGAAATTTCTGCAAAAAGAATGTGCCTAAAAAAACAAAAACCGAAAAAAATCAAGATATTAAGCAATAATGTGCATTAAGCATCGTTGAATATGCATACTATAGCCAAAACCGTGTCTAACTATCCCTTTAACAGTTATCTGGTTGTTGAAGGAAGCATGTAGGAAGGAAGGAATATGAATGAATGAATGAATTAATTAATCATTGGAATGAAATTTTCATAATGAATGAATGAATGTGTAATGTTTAACGACACTCCTAAGTTATGTTTAAGGATGAAAAATACCTCGGCCATCGGGGTGTCAAACCATTAGTAGGGTCTCCACGAGTACATTTTAGAAACGATTGCAAATAATATGCCCACCGAAACTGGTCTCCCTATAATAATCACTTACCAACCAGCCATTATCACACCAGACATTGATAGGTCCGCCATTGTCACGTGGTTGAACAGAGTAAACTCCACTGGCGTAGTCTCCGCCTAATATGACGTCATAGCAGTCTGCGGGACCACTGGGTGTAGCTGTAGTACTTTCTGCAATACGTTCTGTAGTACTTTCTGTAATAGGTTCTGCAATACTTTCTGTAATACGCACTGCAATACTTTGTGTAGTACTTTCTGTAATAGGTTCTGCAATACTTTCTGTAGTACTTTCTGTAATAGGTTCTGCAATACTTTGTGTAGTACTTTCTGTAATAGGTTCTGCAATACTTTCTGTAGTACTTTCTGTAATAGGTTCTGCAATACTTTGTGTAGTACTTTCTGTAATACGTTCTGCAATACTTTCTGTAGTACTTTCTGTAATAGGTTCTGCAATACTTTCTATAGTACTTTCTGTAATAGGTTCTGCAATACTTTCTTTAGTACTTTCTGTAATACGTTCTGCAATACTTTCTGTAGTACTTTCTGTAATAGGTTCTGCAATACTTTCTGTAGTACTTTCTGTAGTACTTTCTGTAATAGGTTCTGCAATACTTTCTGTAGTACTTTCTGTAATAGGTTCTGCAATACTTTCTGTAGTACTTTCTGTAATAGGTTCTGCAATACTTTCTGTAGTACTTTCTGTACTAGGTTCTGCAATACTTTCTGTAGTACTTTCTGTAATAAAAAATCAACTTTATATTAAGAATGAATGAATGAATGAATGTTTAACGACACCCCAGGACGAAAAATACATCGGCTATTGGGTGTCAAACTATGGTAATGCAAATAAATAAAGTGATGATCAACATCAATATAAAAATGGACTGGACCATCCTGTAAGTTTCTTCTCCATTTTCAGATCTACGTGAAATCGGCAGTGCATCAAGTGGTGGTCTTTACTGATCATAATCCGCTTACTTTCATTCACAGAATGAAAGCCACCAACCAGAGAGTTTTGAGATGGAGTCTTCTTCTGCAAGAATACCCAATTACCATTGAACATATCAAGGGCACATCCAATGTAATCGCTGATGCCCTGTCCCGAAGTTGAACGTTATGATAATGTGTTGACATTCTTGATTTCTGTTTTGTTTTTATATATTTTATTTGTATACCAGGGACTCAGAGACTCAGTGTGATTACTGGTAGTCATCTTATTATTACATGTGTTATAAATGCCCGTATGTGTCGGTTAACGCACCTTTTTGTTTTAATGTAGTATATTTCCCTATTCCTAGAGTAGAGGAAATATCCTTTTTGAGGTGGGGGTGTGTGACGGTACATGCTCTTAATTTCTTTTCGCCTGTGGCGATATTAGTTGTTTTAGAGGACCGTGTGCAGTTCCAAATGCACTTAGCCTAGATGGGCAACTTGTTACGTGATACCTTTGCGCGACGGTCGTCGAGCTTTTCTATTACACACCTAGCGCAGGTGTGGAGGCCATGTGGCCAGTAGTTATGTAATAACTCCGCTAGTGCTGTTTATGACCAGGGGATTGCTCGCGGAATGGCGACAGCCAGTCTGACGATTAGAGAAAAATATGCCGGCGTGGTGGCTGTGGAAACTCCACATAATACGTCAGGTACCGCCTTGTACCCCCAGGCGATATTCACTGTCTCTGAGAGTTTTGAATAAATAGCTAGGATTTTATATATATCGAGGAAAAACATAGGAAGGCTTCCAGGGGGAACTTTAGTCCGTCCGGACTTGGTAAATATCATTTCTGCTCTGTTGTATAACCTTGATGTGATTGATGTGACTTTAAATATTTTAATGCTGTATTATACCAATATTATTTAGACGGTGCTGCCAGTCATCTGACGCAGTAATCTGTAGGCTCACTGTCCTAAATAATTATAAAAAGCTTAACCAGTCATCCTAGAGGACCTAGGTAAACTGTAGGTTATTGTCTTTATTGTGTTAGGTACCAGTATTAAGTCTGTATTACAAGGTTATTGAATGAGTAGTTAGGGTTAATTAAAAATTAACCAGTTAGGAATAGAGTTGTAATTCCTTCATTAATTAAGTTCTCCTGGAAACGTTTCTCAATTATCACACGTCATTGAACGAGTAGTAAGGGTTAATTAAAAATTAACCAGTTAGGAATAGAGTTGTATTCCTTTATTAATTAAGTTCCCCTGGCATCGTTTCTCAATTATCACACGTGTGGGTGTTGTGTCACGGTGAAGTGATTAGTATATTGTGTAAACTAGACACCTAGAGATTAACTAATTAAGTGATCAGTTCTGGGTTGTTATTATTTGTTGTTGTTAATTAACTACTGCGGCAGTACATTTGTCAGCGTAGGTTAATACAGATTCCAAAGTGTATTGTGTTTTTGTTGTGTTTTCTAGTGAACTATACGTGCTATAATAATATATACTTTATATAAGATCTTATCTCTGATCATACCTAGACGAGCCACTAGGGTATAACCGCCCGTTACAGAGAGATCTAATAGATATACAGTTAGGAGAGATATTTGGATAATCGTGTTTCATTCAGTTACGGGTATTATAGGATCCCCGTGACATTCGGAAACGCTATTAATTAAAGTAAGCGATTGAGACAATACAGTGCGTGCTCATTTAATTATTTATACGTATTGCATCGCTGGCATTCTCGTCCCGATTGGAATAAATAAGTCCCGGTTGGGGTTTACGGGTATTTAATAGTTAAGTTTGTTAATATTATTGGATGGAAATTTAAGTGCGAGTGCGAATAACTTTTACATGCTCATATACCACTAGAGTTTCGAGCATGTCCGATTCGAGGCCTGTCTCTGGATAGCCAGGGGCGTGTCTCTGGATAGCCAGGGGTCTGTCTCTGGATAGCCAGGGGCTTGTCCCGGAACAGAAAAAAATTAGTGGAAAATTTTGAAATTTACATCCAAAAATTAAATAGTGGGCCTTTAAAATATTGATGCGCATCTCTAATATAATTAATAAAGAAAATTCTAGTCATTAAATTTGGTTGCTAGAATGAATGAATGAATGAATGTTTAACGACATCCCAGCACGAAAAATACATCGGCTATTGGGTGTCAAACTATGGTAATGCAAATAAATAAAGTGATGATCAACATCAATATAAAAATTCAAGACTTAAACAAAAAACAGTGTAAAGAACTGTACAAAAACACAAATATCACAGAATTTTACGGACACTGAATTTTACTAAAAACTTCAATTTTGTGCTGTATTGGCCATTCTCAAAGAGAATGTTACACCCCTGCAGATTAGATCGGGTGGTCAAAAAGAAATTAGATAAGATCGGTGGCCTGGCTCGGGATGGAGGGTGGGTGGTGTAAAGTTGAAAATGGGCAGAATTTTATAAATAGCAATTAGTAAAAAAGTTAATACAATTTTAAAAAACAGAAGTTACAAGCCCCAAAAAAAAGAATTGACTGCTCGGTTGAATATTTATATAATTTGGAGCATTTTAGAAGGACAGTTCAAAAATAAATAAGAGAAAGAAGAGAGGATCGGACTATTTAATAATATTAAAAAAAGAAAGTAATTTCGACATAAACTTTTGAACGAAGGTCTAAAAGTTTAAAGTCCGATCTATATGTCCACATGAGTGGCCTCGTTAAAGGTAGGGTCAACTCAAACAAGAGCCTTATGTGTTGGAAAGATGCATACCCGGACCACCAACACATACTGACACTTTAACAAATGAAAAACGCGCAATTTTAGAGTTAATAAAAAAACCCATGATTATTCCTGCTAACTGGGGGCAGCTATTTTGTTTCGTTTTTGTGACGTCCGGTGGTATAGCTTGGGGCGAAGTGACGTCAGCTCCGACCATCTTTTCTATGCACAATGTAAACAAACGCTCTAATTTACGACAAGGCGCTTCGCTTTCATCAACCTGACTTGTAAAACAACATAAATGACATGATAATATAATAAATTACGAAATGGAGTTATAGTATTTTTATTTTTTTTAAATCCAAAGAAAAAATGCATACTATTAGGCCTATTGATAGGGCACGTTCGAGCAAAAACTACCACTCACGATACCCAAGTGATACTTTTCTTTTCTTTGGGACGACGTAATTGGTCAGTTTTGTGATTTTAGATGGGAAAGTCTACTTAATCAAGGGTTTTACAGAATTGCTTACAGTAATAAAGCAGGGCGGTTGGTAATGTCCATTACGATTTGAGGTGTATCCGTGCTGATATCACACAATACCCTGTGATCTTCATACAAGAGGCACGTCTTTTTAGTGTGTCTAGACACAGTGTCTGGGGACCGTCTGAATATACACCTGCCAATCAGGAACCACAGAAAGGCCACGGAAAGAAAAAAAACAATTAACCAAGAAAACACTCCGATTATTGTTTCAGTACGTGGGTTAATTTATGTACGAAACATAATACAGTTATTTCAACACTTTGACAATGGTGGTTTATTTTGCATTGAAAAATAATATATAATTGGTGCTGGCTTACTAGGATGGATATAATTACAAAACATTTCGATGCATCTGCAAAAATCAGGTATGGTTTGTTTCTTCAGTTCGAAGACTAATTCCTGACGTGACATGTTAGGTATTAAGTAACCACCAGCTCGCCAGAGGGCGTATTCACTGGGATGGTACAAAATGGCTGCGCCCGTTATATATAATAGCCGTCACATTTAACCGTTTTATTAATTAACTATACAATTATACTTGTTGATATTAAGCAATAATGTGCATTATATATCGTTGAATATGCATACCAGGCCAAATGCCTTAATTGTCCCCTCCTTTAAGGCCGTTAGGGTGCACAGCTTGTAGGGATGAGTTGGGTTGCATCCCGTCAAGAAAACCCCTAGATTGACAGTCAATAGACGTTGAAGGTGTAGTGCTGTGCTGAAATACAGATCTTGAGAAGCCGGATCCGTCTGAACGAGAGAGAGAAATCAGACTAGGGTATAGTCCAGTCGTCATAGGTTGGTATAGTGGTGCGGACGGGCCCGACTCCGGAGGATACGAGATGGTATCACAATAAAACAAAGTAAAGTCTAGAAAAGAGTAGTAGGGGCCGACCCCACTTCCTATTTCTTCTTAGAGTAGGGCGGTCAATCTTCCAGTGCTGCTAGGACAGGCTCGGACATGTAGAGACTAAACGCGAACAACCGTGGCGTTCTGTAGAATGGCCGTCATACGAGTCACGAAAAAAACCAAGTCAACATAGTCAGACGGAGAAATGACGTGGAGGCAAGGAATCTCGCTAAAAAAAGACTTATATCTCGGAATCTGGACTTGTTTTGTCGAATGCTTAACTTATTATTTTGAAATGTCGGCATATTATCTCAAAATGTTAACTTATAATGTCTAGTTCTCGACCTTTTATCATGACTATATGCTACTGAAGGTACGTACGCCTTGACATGTGATAAGTATAGCATTCGACAATACAATTGGAGAGCTCAAGATAATAGGTTCAGCCCTCAACATCAATATAGTAAGTCGAGATCTTAACATACGGCCCACTTTCCATTAAGGTAATGTACGCGCGGACACATTTTTATATCTACATTTTCGATATTTGACGTCATCAAAGTATTTTTAAGCCAAAAGTAAACATCGACCGACCTTTTTGTCTGCGCATGCTGAATGCACACTCGTCTTATTATCTCGAGCTCTCGACTTATTATCTTGAGCGCATTACTGATTATCATAGGCACTCAACTTATGATCTCAAGTGCTCGACTTAATTATCTCGAGCGTTTGACCGAGTGCTAAACTTATTATGTTAAAACTCTTGACTTATTATCTCTAGTGCTTGATTTGTTATCTCCAGCGCTCGACTTATTATCTTTAGCTCTCGACTTCTGTATCAGTACTGTACAGCCAAAAAGAGAACTGCAAAAGAAAACGACATACATGTTGTTCCTAAAAGAAGTCGAGACCGGCAGGGGCGGTTCGGGGGGGGGGGCGCAAAACCGTCAGCTCAACTGCCGGGGGCGGTCCCTTCTGCTTCGCCGCCCCCCTCTACTCGTATGCAGCACACGCCAGAAGCGGCAAATGGGACCAAAGGGGGGGGGGGGGGGGACAAAGCTGTCAGCTCAACTGACAGTGGCGGTCCCTCCCCCAGCAGCACCAGCGCCGATGGAGACAGGACAACCGACCAGCCGACCAGCGCCTCCACCAGTTGCTGACGCGGCAGTTAAGAGGTGATTTCAAGAAGAGGAAGCTGTTGGAGCAGGATCCAGAGGCGGATCTAGGGAGCCCCATGGGCCCGGCCCCCACCCCCTTAATATTTGCGACAGTTATAAATTTATTATATATTAATTTTCATTTTTTTACGATCCCCTCCAAAGTTCCATTGGCATTCCGCTTCATGTCATTGCCCCCCCCCCCCCCAAATGGATTTTCTGGATCCGCCACTGGGACCCGTCCAGACCTCAGCCCTCTACTTGCAAAATCGCCTGTGACAAGCTGCTTGCGAAGTGGCCGCATCTGTGTTAGTCGGCCCCTACAAAGAGACAAGCTGGAGACCAACACCATCAGGACAGGGGCGGTACAAGATCCAGCACGTCAAGGAAATGGACACCTTCTTCCTACCAGCTGAGCGGAACGGGGTGTATCGGCATGGCCTTCTGAAAATAGCCAGGGAGAGTCCAATTATACATCGGATAGTCAAGCTCGTCCTACCAGAGGATTACACAGCCTTGCTTCGGGACTGTTACGTGGACCTCGTCCACTTCTACCCGAAATTTCGACCCGATCACCCCATCAACACGCCATAAGTTCCGCCGCCAACCTCTCCTAGGACAGGTAACCTCCTTTTTGGGGCTTAGTCGGACTTTAAAAAATTTGGCCGTGGTTCGAAATTTTAGGTTTATTTTTATTTATTTTATTTGTAGACAGTCCGACGCACTTTACTTCGGTATCCCGTCTAAAAAACCTTTTCTGCCGAGCTCTCTAATTATATTTTTTGGATTTTAATTTTTTGTCCAGACATGAGTAGGATGAATCAGCTCATTTTGGCTTTAGGTCTTTGACCTAACTTATAAATTAGGTCCGCCGGATTTGGTCTCCCCCCGTGCTGCCTTGGGTCGCCGTCTCCGACTATTGGTCGTACTTCGCGGCCCTCCGCAAGGCTCAATGGGTAGGTGTAAACCACTTGCACCGACCAGTGATCCATAACTGGTTCAACAAAGGCCATGGTTTGTGTTATCCTGCCTGTGGGAAGCGCAAATAAAAGATCCCTTGCTGCATATTGGAAGAGTAGCCCATGTAGTGGCGACAGCGGGTTTCCTCTCAAAATATGTGTGGTCCTTAACCATATGTCTGACGCCATATAACCGTAAAATAATGTGTTGAGTGCGTCGTTAAATAAAACATTTCTTTCTTTCTTTTACTTCGCGGCCCGTTGCAATCTAATTAAAACTGGCTCCACTGTTACATGTGGATCTAACAGCAGCCCGTTGGAGTTTCATGTCCAGTTG